>NC_056741.1:1042942629-1043227629 GCF_019279795.1 Protopterus annectens
AATTGCTTAAATTTTGCAGGAACTATTATTTTCTTCATTGGTCACTTCTTTTGTTTCATTGATGTAACGCTTTTTGGGACAGTTTTTCATATCGGGCCTTTTTTTGGTGCAAATCGACATTAGAGGGATCGCAACTGTTGGACACAGTGGACAATGGATGGTGGATTTTTATACTTGTACTTTTTTAATTTCTTCGTTGGTCACATAGGTCCATTTTGGAATTCTTTTGTATAGCTTTAGCTATTGGCCAAGTTGTAATATAAAAAACAGGTTTTTGGTTTTGGATTTTGGAAATGTTGGCTATTTCCTAAAATAGCCTTTTTTATCAATACATTTGGCTGTGCACTAATTCCATTATGTATGCTGAGCAGAGAATCTTATTTTATACAGTGATTTAGACCTTTAAGGCATACATGATATTTTTGTAAACATTATATAGGTAGCTATCAGGATTACGTTGCAATACATGTGTGGGTCATCCTTTTTGAAGTATAAAACCAATTTTTGACCTTTTCTGTATAAGTGGTGTTTCAAAATACATTGTATATGGGTTTTTAGGATTACTTAGCAACGCATTGAAGGGTTATTTATCCTGAAGTATAGAACTGATGGCGGTTTTATGACCTATTAGAGTATTCTTTATATATATACATAAGTGTGCTTATATGTATAGGTCATCATATTTCTATTTTTATGACCTGGTCTACGTGAGAGTATGTTATAATTTTTGGACATATGGAGTAGGGTGCTGCTTGGATACATCGCACTACAGATTCTCATTCTGTATATGGTACATACTTATATACATTTTTTATTTATCATGGATTTAGCTTTGGGATTCCACCAGGAGTGAGGACACTATATTACCAATCCTTGGGCCAAATACCCACTCATGTTGCAACATTTTGCTGAAACAGCATATTTTTATTAATAATACAAGTGGCAACCTTTGGATATATGGTTAACTTATACCTTGATACTCTGGGGATACTTGTAAACTACTTTTGGTGGGTATTATATCTCATTTAGGAATATTATCATACCACTGACCCTGGTTTTTCAAGTGGCTTATACATTATCTTTTGGTTGCATTTATTCTAGTGTGCATTCCTGTTATTATAATTATTGGATCTCATTTACTTCAAACTTTTGGTGGCCTATGGTAGAATCTCTGCTACCTTTGTTACACATTTGACATACATTTGGGATTATCACTTACTACCTGGTGATTTGCTCAGACAACCCCCATTTTTATTTTTTTATTTGGATTTGAATCCCCTTTAGACCTAGTGAATTTTATGCTTGACAACTTATTGTCATGGATCTTGGGAAATTATTATCCAGCTTGTGTGGGGATAAGGATGATCTTCAGGTATTCGTACCAGTTCCACGAATACCACTAATTTGCCCTTATCAGATCCAGTTGACGGTTGTGTTTTTGAATTTAATCAGCTAGGTAAACAAATTAAAACTTTAAGAACTAATATTTGGCACCACAAGCTATTTAAAGCATTTCAGGCTCAAAATATTTCACCCAAGGGATTGAGATCCAAGATTCAGCCACTAGTTGGTGTACCCAATGACCTTTTGATTAGGGATTGGTAATCAGCACAGCAGGAAGCTGCTATGGCCCTGGTTAACATATTAGCCTCCTTTTATGAAAGGACTGTACATGCCAATACTATTGATGCTGAAAAGACATGTAACAATTTGAAACAATTCGAGGACCATACACAATTTCAGAATTGTCTGAACAAACTATCCAGGGAATTATCTACATTGGAGAACAATCTCAAAACCAAAAAACTTCATAAATTTGCTAGGGACAAGGAAGACTATAGCAGGGGTAGACAATTTGAATCACAGAGGGGTGTGAGGTTCACCCAGGGTACCAAAAATCCAACTTTTGTGAGCAAAAAGAGGCCGAGATCCATTCTTAAAAGATCAGGATCCACTAGTAATACTTTTGGTGAGGAGTCCTCCACAACAGACAATGAATCAACCAGCACTGGTGAATCACCACATATTAAAAGGGGAAGAACTATGGTTGGCCCTTTAGGGGCAGGAAACACAGGGGAGGCAGAAAACATAGGGGTAAAAAGTCTAGAGGAGCTATTCATGTCAGTGGTGAAATAGATGAATCTTGTACTAATGTGTTAAACATCTCAAAGTATATTTTATCATCTGATGAATATTCATTACTTAATAAAGGTCTGGGTTTTATTCCTGGTTTCTTTATTGATGAAAGCTCACTTGTATCTGACACTATAGACTTTTGTAGAAAAATTAATCTTAACCTATTTTTCAAGCAACAGGATAACTCTGATCTCTCTCAAAGATCATCAGACTTTAGATTTCACAAATCTACATTTAATCCCCCTATGGATAAACATGTTGCGGTGTTCCAGCAGGCTGTTATTAAGGATTTACACTTTTATTCTGACTCTCATGATAACATTAGACATAATCTTTCTTACAAGGAACAACTTGCCCTCACACGGCTTAAAAACAATACAGATATAGTCATTCTCTCTGCTGACAAAGGGGGTGCGGTCGTAGTCATGGATGCCGATTACTATCGGGATGAAGGAAATAGACAACTGTCTAACCATCATCACTATATGAAAATGAGTACGGATCCAACACCCAGTTTTCAACGTGAAATTAATGAATTTCTACAGGAAGCAGTGGAGGCGGGTATAATATCTGACAAAACCAAGGCACATCTTATGGTTAAAGATCCAGCCAAACAATATCTTTATTTACTTCCAAAAATTCACAAATCTATTAACAAACCACCTGGCAGACCCATTGTATCGGGTATTGGATCTCTCACTGAACCTCTATCTGTGTTCCTTACTGAAAAACTAAAACCATTGTTATCATGTGTCAGAGCCAGAATTCAGGACACCACGGAATTCTTACAGATTGTTTCAGAATCTCAGCTTGAACCGGATTGGCTACTATGCACTTTAGATGTTAAGTCCCTATATACCAGCATACCACATTGGGCAGGACTGATGGCTGTGGAATTTTGGTTAAATAAAGCCAATATTTATCCTCCAGGACTGAACACATTACTCGTATGTATGGTGGAACACATTCTGACTAAAAATGTGTTTTATTTCCAGCAAGATTGTTATTGGCAAATACAAGGTACGGCCATGGGGGCATCATTTGCACCAATTTATGCAGATCTTTATATGGGATATATTGAGGAGTACATTATTTATGATGAATTGCATAATGTGTATCTAACTGAAATAGACATCTGGAGGAGATATTTGGATGACTGTTGGCTAGTGTGGAAAGGTGGTTCTGATTACCTTCAGGAATTTATAGAACACCTAAATGGAAATATGTGGGGGACCGAATTCACTGTAGAATACGATTTGAATGAGATTCATTTTTTGGATGTTCATTTACAACGACAACTCGACCATACATTGAAAACATCTGTATTTCGTAAATTTCCACAATACAACACTTTATTACATGCCAACAGTCTCCATCCTAGACACATTATTAAGAATATTCCGAAATCCCAGTTTCTGCGGATAAAAAGAATCTGTTCTTCAGAACAAGATTTGAATAAACATCATGATGATTTAGTCAACAGATTTCTGTCCAGAGGATATCGTTGGAACACTATAAGCTCTGCCGCGCAATGGAGTAACAATAAACCGAGGGATTCTCTTTTAGTATATAATAAACATGAAACACCAAAAAGCTCAGATACATGTAGATTTGTTACTACATATGGTAGAAATAGTCACAATTTAATTAATATCATCAATACACATTGGAATATACTCAAATCTCATCCTCTTTTGGAAGGGTACCTAGGCGACCGTTGCTACTTTTCATATAGAAAGGGCAAAACACTTGGTTCCCACTTTTCACATTATAAAAAAACTGGCATGGGGGATGACTCTTTAATTCAGAGGACATTAACAGGGGACAAACTAGTAGGTACATACCCCTGTGGTCATTGCAGTTTCTGTGGTTACATCTTCAAAACCAAAAGTTTTACGAGCAAAAATACTGGTCACATATATGACATAAAATTTTTCGGAAACTGTAGTTCTGACTGGATTATATATTTAGCCACCTGTACCTGCCAGGCTTTTTATGTTGGACAGACATCAAGACAATTTCGCATCAGGATATTGGAACATTTGGGGGACATCAGAAATTGTAGAATTACCAATGCATTATACAGACACACCATCAAGCACTCCATGGCCAAATTTTCTTTCTCCATTATTGATCACATTATTGGGAATCGGGCTTTTAAAACAGGATGGCATGACATTTTCAGTAATAAAGAGAAAAGATGGATTGTCAAACTTGGTGGGCTTTTCTCACCAGGACTTAATGATAAAATGTGATTTATTGTTAATTTTGGTCATTTACCATTTTATTATCAATAACAAAGAGTAATGATGGATAGTCCAACTTTGTGGTTTTTCTCACCAGGACTATATGACTAAATGTGATTTATTGTCAATTTTGGTCATTCATTATTTTCCATCCATTTTGGATAATTCTTTTCTCTATATAGCAGTTTTATCTTAATACTAAGGATGTATCTTGTTTATTGCTCATAATGTCTTATGAATATTACCATTTTGGCATTATATTATGGTGGACAACTTTTTCTGTAATTTATTGTGTTATTGCATCTTTTGTTTTTTGTGATTTTTCACTTTAACAATTTTTTCATGACAGGAAGTGATGTCATTCCTTCTTTGAAAGGTATATATGGAGCACTTTATTTTTTGAATGTAACTAACTACTGAGGAAAGCCAAGTGCTGAAACCGGTCTAGTTTCAGTCTATTAAAACTGTTTTTGATCCATTCGTGGTGCTGGCTTGTTTTCTTTACATTGGTCATACAAGCTTGGTTGCCGGGCACCAGTCATACTTGCTAGCTTGATATCTTCTGAGTATGTATTGATGTAATTATTTTGGTTGTGGGGTAGATGTTGGTGGGTGTACATAGCACATGCAGGTGTGTAGGAACCCCTTTTATACAACGTCTGTATGTGTGTGGGTGTTCTTTCCCTATGTGAACACCTATCCCTTAGTGGACTAATACTATGATAATTGCAGGCTGATTCATTAAGGCACTATTAAATGCTTCTTGTATAGCATGCAGGTACTGTTAGTCCTTGAATCCTTTTGGCAATACATCAGAATGTAATAAAGGTTTGCAAAATGAAAGCTGTCTGTGTAATTCTGTCATGGATATTTGCACTCATTGCAGTTGTGTTGGTGACTGTGTCCATATAATATATTTGTAATAGTGTATTGGCATATACTCTTCATATGTTATGTTCATATTGTTTGGAGGGGGGGGGGATGTGTGATTACTATAGTCCATGTTTTACTCAGATATGACCACTTCAGATGCTGTTTACAGACATGCATGCATGCGTGTGTGTACATATATAATATATATATATATATATATGTGTGTGTGTGTGTGTGTGTGTGTGTGTGTGTGTGTGTGTGTGTGTGTGTATAGATATATACATTATTGCATACATTTATCTGTACCTACATAGATGTGTATATGTTTTTAACCTTTCTATATATCTACATATAGATGTAGACCTGTATATATCGACATGTCTCTATGTATCTCTCTCTCTCTCTCTCTCTCTATATATATATATATATATATATATATACATATATATATATATGAGCATACACCTTTAATTGGGTACATGGCAGGTTGTCCTATTTCAACACATTCCTCCCTTTGTGTTTTAACCTGTCTGCATACACAACTGGGATAGGTACATTCCAGGTAGCTTAGAGTTAGGTGACTCTGAGGATGGAGTACATGGTTGCGGGTTCTACTCCTGGAAAGTGTTATTATTTTACCTCTCAGAGTAGGCACTGGTAGGAAAAGTGTGAATAATGCACATTTACATGGTTGTAAGCAGGTTTGCCCATGGTCTGCGCAGCGTTAAGCAAAGGTCAAACGTGTGAAGCGCTTCTCCATTTACCGTGTTTCAGCGTCACTTTCCGTCCCGCAAACCCAGGTAAACCCGCTTACAACTGCTTAAGAGTGCTTTCATCCACCTGCATCCAAAAGCCTTTATTTTGGCCCTCAAAATAACCTAACAGCCTTTGCAGGTCTTGAACCTGGGACCATGAACACCACAGTCACTGACTTTACCACTAAGGAATCTGAGATATGTACGAATGTTATGGTGTTTAGAATATACATTGTACTACAGACATTCCTCACTACTAAAAATAAATGTGACAGTCGGCGTACATATGTCTGATACATGTTAATGTTCATATGTTTGTGAAATTAGGTGTTGCAATGTGACATGACAGGGTGTATTATGAATGAAAAATGTTCTTGCTTTGTGTCCTTTTTATATTGTCCCCATACTCCATGTATGCCCCTCCAGTTCACTTATTGGACATCCGACCCAGGCCCTTCTTGATGCATGATTGCATTTCCCATCATTCCTCCCCCACCCCAATCTTCACGTACACAACAACCACCCCTACTATGGTGAATTAGATTAATAATAATTGTTATAATACCAGAGCTACATGTGTTTTGTATACACTCCAATTCCTTTGGAGTGCTTCTGTGTCATGTAGTATGTTCATAGAGATTAAATACATGGCTATTGATGTAACTATATATATATATATATATATATATATATAGATATACACATATATAATATATATATATATATATATATATATATATATATATATATATATATATACACACACACACACACACACACACACACACAACACACACACATGTATATATATATATATATATATATATATATATATATATATGTGTGTGTGTGTGTGTGTGTGTGTGTGTGTGTGTGTGTGTGTGTGTATATGTATATATATATATATATATATATATGTGTGTGTGTGTGTGTGCAGGCATCACTGATATATATATAGATATATATATATATATATATATATATATGTATATATATATATATATATATATATATATATATATATATATATATATATATATATATATATATATATACATACACACACACACACACACACACACACACACACACACACACACACATATATATATATATATATATATATATATTTCATATTAGTTTGTAACAGTAATACATCTGTGGACTGGAATGTGTTGGTTCACAAACTGCAGGAAATTACAGTGTACTGTACATATGTACACAAAGTGACTGTCCCATTTGTGATCATTACAGTGAAGTGCGTATTGTATAAGGTGTAGTCTCAAGACCATGAAACATGTGTACACCTCGGATGGCTTAGTGGTAAGTCCCATGACTATAGTGTGCATAGTCCAAGGTTCGACACCTGCAATGCTTTACAAATGTTTTCTACTGCAGAATAAGGCTCATTTAAGCAGTTGTAAGCATGGTTAAAAGTGTTTGTGTGGCATTATAGCAGCGGTTAAACACAGTTAAACAAACTTTGTAACGTATAACCTGTGTGTGCAAACACAGCCACATCCACTAACTACTCCGGATATGTACATGTCAGTGACGTAACATCTCACTATGTGCTGTCATAACATTACATTCTCTGTGACTGTACTCTCCAGCACACATGGGTTTATATGGGTGATTCGAATGTTTATTATACAGACGATTATTACCTATATATGCAAGCTGTGGTTAAGGTATACTTTTGCACATGATAAACATCCCTGCCTTTATCAGGATTGTAACCTCAAATGCACAGATACTATGCGGATGCTGTAACCATTACACTGTTGACATTAACGTTGCTTCTGCCTATTTCCTATTTAGATGATTTCTTTGTGTAAGCTAAGCTAAGCAAAGGGCGGAGGCCCCCAAACTCACTGAGCTTCATGTACTCTTGAAATAACAACATATAACAAATGTACTGTGAGACAATACGTTACATTCCTAACTACATTAGGCATAGCCCCTCACTGACATACTTCAAAGGAATCCTTGTTGTGTGAATGGGTAACAGACTATACACCCTTGGGATCATGTGTCCAAGAACCATACAGCCAGGGGGTGGGGGAGCCTGTCCAGTTTGATAGCTGCAAGACCTGTTGGGGGAATTGAATGGTGTTGAATTGCCACATTAACATGCCTCTTTAGATCACCAAGTACCCCTATCACCCTCCACAACCCCAGTCTTCAACAGCTTCCAGCAACTCTGCCTGGAATTGCTTCATTGGCTATGCTTGACAGAGCCTCAGTTACTTCATCAGTGGTATGGGGAAGGCCAACACACTGTAGCTATGCTTCTAATTGCCCTTGGGCAGATAGGTAGAAGGCTATCTGTGAACCTCTAACGTGCAGGCCATCGCAGCCATAATATGTGAATAAACAGACCTTCAGATCACAATATACAGTGATAACTCACCATGTAGTCAGGAAACAGTTGCATACATCAAGAACATACAGAACATTGATACTTAGTCACTCCAAAACCTATCTTGGAAGCTAGAAGACTTGTATAAGTTTAAGGATTTCTATTGCTTACCAGTAGGTTACCTACAGGGGAGATGAAAAACAAGCATAGATGGGGAACATGCATGCTATGATACCATACCGGCCTATGTGTCAGCCTCAGGCTTTAGAATATTGGCCAAGGCTGTTGGCACCTCCATGATGCCTTATTTAGAAGAGTCTTGAAGGTGAATACCAGCTCCATAAACAGCACAATAGCAGATTCAATGAGGATTATGCTACTCAACACCATGGGTTGTGATCACAACATGCATGCACTCGCAGCACTCCTCAGGATTTACAACATCAACATCTGTGCATTAACTGATATCTGTCTTAAGGCTCCTGAGAGCACACCAGCACTACCAGTCTACAACCCATACCACACATTTCAGCCACAGAACATGGACTGACAGGCATGGAGGGGCTTTATCCATATTCATCAGGGATACCTACACCTCCAGGTTAGTGGAGCAGCATGATACCTTTGCTATCATCCATGTGCAGCTAACATCAGCCACAACAGCAATGTGGAATGTGGCCTGCTATGGATCACCCTCTATGACTCAGGACCTCCACTCCACCTACCTGGAGACAGTGGAGAACATGACAGTCCTAATGCACACCCTGGCATTGGTCAATGTCAACTACCATACCATTAACTGGGAAACGTACTCCAGTACTCACTTCCAGGCTCAGCGCTTCCTGTAATGTATCACCTCATATGCCCTGTATCAGGTGGTAACCTCCCTAATGTGGGGTGGAAACTACTAGATGTGGTCATCACCAACATGGGCAACAGGTGCACCACAGTGGAGGTTAACCGGTCACTAGTTAGATATGACCATGAACTATTCACTGTTTCCACACCCTAGCATCTCCCCCACCCATGGATACCACAGTGTATACCTTTCCTACTGCTAAATTTACACTACTAGTGATCGGGTGGGGGGTTTCACAGCCCCCACGCTAAGGGGAAACACTGCTCAAGATACAGACAGATTTACAAATGCAGTCTATAAGCATCTACATGGATGTATGGATTGTGCCATCACTGGTAAACTAAGACTCACTCCTCCTAGACAAGGACACCGGTCTGGTGGACCTCTGTAATAAACAGGCTATACTACAGAAGTAGGACAGTGTTCCAGACACACAGCAAATCGCACAAATGGCAAACATCCGTGACCACTATTAGTATGATACGTAGGTCCCTCATGACATCATCCAAGGCTCACATCAGCAGGAGAATATGCAAGGATTTGAAAGATAACCACAAAGCCTTTGTTGGCTATGTCAAAGATCTATGTGGTGACACACAGATTTGCATTGTGCCTGTGAAATATAGCACAAAATAAGCTGACCCTACTGATATCGCCAACATCTTTGCAGATACATTTGGTACATACTTCACCCCTAAAGAGCCCACAATACCCGAAAGGTACAGTATCCCAACTATAAGAGACACACAGGTGGAAATGGCCCTCTCTAGCAGCAGAACACACTGTCAGTGGAGGCAGATGTTGACCCAGACTGCATCTTGCAAACTGTAGAAGACAACCTGCACCCACGTAATTAAGCATTCCTACCTCAGCCTCTCCACAGGCTACATGCCCATACAATGGCATGTGGCAACGGTTATTCCACTCCATCATGGTGGAATCACAACTGACCATGGTAACTACCACCCTAGAAGCCTGACTATCCTGGTCTGCAATGGTATGGTTCACATCCTCATGGCACTCATTAACAATGACATTGGTAACCTCCAAACACGTGACCCAACCCAGGTCATCTTGTGTGAGTGCAGTTCATGCCTACTGAACCTGTTTGATGTCTCACATACAGTCACCAAGACATTAGATGATGGGGGAAGTGGTTCACACATACTACCTGGACCTCACCAAGGCTTTTGACACCATGCCCCACTCAGGTATTATTGATAAACACACCAGCTTGTACATTCACCCATACATCACAGGTTGGGTTGCCAGTGGGCTTACACACAGAACCCACATGGTACGACTAGCAGTCTCCAGGTCCAACTCTTGAACAGTCATGACTGGTGTCCCACAGGACTCAGTCCTGGGAGCCCTACTGTTTGGCATTTACGTCTCAGATGTACAGGCAAACACAGGTGGACTATGGCAGACCATGTTTGGCAATGACTGCAAACTGGGGCCATGAGTGATAGTCCAGCTGACACAGACATCCCACAAGGGGCCTCACAGAGAACATCACAGGGTGCCAATGACACAGCCTCCAGCCAAGTGCCACTAACTACATGATCATTCCATTGTGGAATTGGCACCCACATAGTAACACAAATGAGCGGCAGCCACTTTAATACAGACGAGGTAATGGGGTATCTGGGGACTAAGGTAGATAGTGATCTCCCCTTTGACAATCATATCTCCACAGTAGTTAGGACATTCTTCTATGTAGGCCATCTAATTACTAAAGGATTCCCATCTAGACATACTGGGGTTATAATGCCCCTTTACTCATCAGTCCCATCATAGGGTATAATAACCCATGTGGGATGTACCTCAGAGGACACATCCATCAGCTGGGGTGTCCACGAATGTACCTCACCAAGGGGAATACTGGCCTCCAACATATGGTCTATGCAGCCAGACTGAATAAACTCCTGCTTTACTCAGTTGCATCTCGTTTACCCAGAGATGATCTCCACTGGCCAACACAGCCATGTCAAACTCAGGCTTGATGGATATGCTCCACCTATGGGAATCCATGTCACAGTGAGCCACACATTGTAGTGAGTTGACCTTGCCACAACAATAACTGGAAGATGCTGGAGGGACAGCTTCCTGCCACAGACACTTCCCATACTTTGGAACAACATCCCTAACTACATTATACAGAGCCCCTCACTAACACTCTGCAAGAGAAATCTTGAAGGGTGGATGGGGAACAGTAAATGCACCCCAGGGATCCCGCCATTGGCTCTGCTCCACAAAGGGACAGTTAATGAATCAATGGGGCAGCAAAAGCTGACACATTTTGGCTGGCCTTATGAATGGCCTCTGGCAGTTGGCCAAGTACCCACCTATGAATCTGTACATACAGTATCTGCATATGCTGATAGCTTAATTTACTGTTCAGGTGTTGACTTACCTTGTGCCAATGGATGTTGTGTGCGCAATAGTCTCCAATACATGCTGGTGGATCAAAGTATGTTGGATGCACACAGTAGACTGCCTATACATGACAATTTACAGGTAGTCTTGTGTGTGTGTGTGTGTGCCATCCATTTTTATTGTGTGTGCAGGTGGAGAAAGGTGTCAGTTCCTAGGTGCCTACACTGTCAGTGTGTGTGCTATATGTTCCCTCTTTGCCAAGGCATGGGCATACTGGGCACGCCTCTGTCTGCCTACTGGGGCTGGCTCAGGGTGTTCGTGGTCTGAGTACCTCTGTGCCTGTGGGGCCCTTCGCAATGGTGGTGGGCTGTGAGGGCCTTCACCATTCTGTCCCTGCTGTAGCTGTTTCCGCAGGACCATATTGTGTAGCATGGCACACACTATGAAGATGCGGGCACATGTGCCTGGAGAGTACTGCCAGGCTCCACCAGATATATCCAAGCAATGCAACCGTGATTTCAGCATGCCAAACACACGCTCTATGATGATTCTGGTTTGTGCGTGTGCCTCATTATTGCATTCCTGCATGGGTGTGTGTGCATTTTTGATGGGAGTCAGGTGGCCATTTGGCATGTCCCCCCTGGCAAATAATCGATACAGCTGTGAGGCATGTCAGATGTGGGAGCCGTGATAGCTTCCAGGGCTGCCAGCACACACATCCATAATAATGCCCTTGGCATTGCACAAGACCTGGCAGTTGATGGAGGGGTATCCCTTGCAGTTTATGTAGTGCCTTACCCTGCTCACCAGGTGGTGACTTGATGTGTATGTACGTGCAGTGTATTGCACCCAGTACCTCCGAGTATTCTGCCACACGGTGGAAGAGACGCATATTACTGGCCAACTCCTCCTGCATTCGGGGGAAGTATATGTGCTCATTGGCATGTGGTAACATGGCATCCAGGAACTGGTGTAGTACCCTGGATGCTGATGCCTGTGAGATCCCCATGATATCCCCAGTTGGTCTTTGAAAGGTACCTGTGGCTAGTATTCTTAGGCTAACACATACCTTTGTATAGACTGGGATGGGTTCCCCCTCTGTTTGATCTGGCTCTGCGGTGTGGCTGGCACAGCTCCACAAGTTGCTGTAGGGTGTCCCTGTCCATCCTGTAATGCTCTACTATCTCCAGATCATGTAGCCCCTGGTAGGTTACCCTGGGCCTGAACACTTTCCTCCTCCTCTGGTACCTGCGGTGGTTGTGTGCATCATTCTCCACACCACCTTCAGTCTCCAATACATGCTGGTGGATCAAAGCTATGGCAGCCCCTAACGTGTACATAATAAAAGTTCTCCGTCTGTATACACCACTGGTGCAGAGTGTATGGGAATACACAAATGTGTGTGAGTTGCTTTCACACTTTATAGTATTGTGCTATGGATGCTGCTGATGTAAGTGGGTGTGTATGAGCTATTCCAGTTGATGCATGTCTTAATTATGGGTTTTGCAATGAGTACTGCAAGTGTGGAGCCTTTACTGTAGAGATCTACTTGCTTGCCTTGATTAATCTGTTGCCCTTTAATTAACTTTTAGACCTGGATCCCCTTCCATTATCAGGCATGCATCCACCTGCCATCTTTCTTGTTTTGTACTTTCCCTACCCAGTCATGGCAAAATGTGCCTTGTAGCTGATATACTGCATATCGCCTTTGTTCTGCTTTGACACTTTGCTGTTTTCTTTGCAGTACAGCCCCTCCCCTTCCCTGTTCTGCAGGTAGATGCTTGCAGCCTTGTTAGCTGTCAATGGCCCACTGTAGGCTCCTAGGTGTTAGTTATTTGTACTCCAATTTCACTGCTGCAGCATTTCCGTATTTCTTTCTTATATCCTTCCTGTTTCAGCTGCAGTGCACGCCGCACATATGCATTTACCGGGTTTACGCGTGTTTTCATCTCTGTTCACATGCATACTCGGTTACCTTGTGTACTCTCAGCTAAGCATAGCTATGGGCAATTCAACACACCCCTATCCTGCAGCTTTACTAAGCTAGGGGCAGACTGGTTTAGCAATGCTCCAATGTGCTTACAGCAATGGCGACACACCCCTCTGTTGATGTCATCTTTATCTCAAGGGCTCACCTCGGTGTTATAACGCTATGCTGTGAGGTGCATCCTTACACCAGCAGGGAATCTGCGAGTCACTATTACTCCTCTCATTTGCATGGCATTGCCTACTAATTCCTAGCTACTATGCATAACACTGTCACTGCCCCTTAGCAACCCTTGCACCATAGTATGGTGTAGCATGCCTGCCATTGACTATTATGGGGAAATTGTGATACGTGTTTCATTGTGGTTTTATTCTATATTTTTATATATTCCTTGCGATCTCCTTTGCACACCACTGCCCTGCGCTTCCATGTTGTGATAGTGCGACTATATGTATTAAATATTAATTTTCTATTTTATACATTTTTTATGCCAATGGCTATATATTTAGCCATTGGCATATATTAACAATATAATACATGTGTTTGGTCAGCTGTTATGGCTCCGATTTTATGTTTGTAAAAATGTAAATCGTTTTCTACGGTTTACATTTCTGCATGCTTACACTACGCCTGCACCACTTCCTGAATCGCTACATACCTACATTTGCATGCTACACTGCTGCACATGGGGTAATTAGCATACAAGGCTCAGGAGTTGTATGAGTGTAGTGTACACAGGTAGTGCATGTGGGAACAGCTCATACCTGAATTGCTTGGCGGCCATCTTTGGTGTTAGAACGCCGACGCTACGCCTGCATCTGGCGCAAGCTTCATGAATCCCGGGGTATAAGTGAATACTTTCACTAGTTGTTCAGTTCATGAATTATATCTAAAAATAGTTAAAGGTCTTACTCTTCAGCATTACCAGAGACAAGTTAGTCAATCTACCATGAAATTGCTAATCTCACCTGTTAGAAAATCTTGGGAAAGCTCCTGTTAGCAAACATTTTGAGTTTAGCATTGATGCTGTTTTTGCTGTAGAAGAAAAACATGTATCATTTTAGGATGCCTAATATGACACAACTATCTAAATAAACCTGTTGCCTGTAGTGCTGTGGGTGCAGAGGGGTACCACAGTGATTATATTTGCAATTGGAAGGCTGTTTTCTTATGAGAAATAAGTGAGAAAAGAAAATTTTGCTTTGCCCACTATACTGCCTTATCATTTTTGGCAGTGCTCTCAGGCTTCATACTATCCAGCAGAGCCATTCCAGTGCATGACCATTAAAGACTTTGCCACATATCTGTACATGTTATGTTTAATTTACTTAGAAAAAGAATATCATAAGCTTGGGCCAGTAGCTTTTTTGCTGGTAGGCTTTAGAAACTGCCATCTGCTAAATATGTTCTTCTAACTCCCACGTAGGAGTCCAATGCTGCTGGCATCACTGTCTACCAACTCATTTTGCCCTTGAGGGCATTGAACATTTTTGCCATTTTTTGCAGATATTTTAATTTTAATTTACATCTGAGAGCTTTGCCTGTCACAGCTCAGTTTCAGATATAAATTTTAATTATTTTTTTTCCCCTAAAGGAAGTTCCTCTCACTGCTGCAGAGCCCTTCTTCTGATACAACTGCATTTCCACTTTCAATTGGAGTTGTGGACACTAGATAGATCACATCTGTGACCTTTATCCAAAAAAACTAACCCCACTGCAGAATGTGAATGTCTAAGTGTAATGTTTTATATGGTCAATTTCATACCTTGCTTAAATATTATGTTCTCAACAAACAGCCATACTGTTTTTTTTTTTTGTTTCCGGCCACCTTCCAGGAAGACTGAGGTTTACACTAATTGTGATGGATATTTTTATAACAGTTACTGAGTGCAAAAAATATTATTTTCAAATGTAGTCATTTCATGGGAAATTCTTCTTTCTCCAATGTGCACTCACCTTGGTTGATTATTTTATGCAAGATTATGCAGGGGCAAATACTTTAGTATGAGAACATGGAGATTTTGTCTCCCACAAGAACATATGGTTCAATTTCCACTTCATATGTACTGTATTTTCCTAACTAATGTAGAATCTGAACCTCTGTCATTTGAATTCATGGCATGGAACATAAGAGGAACCTTTGTGGGTGTTCCAACTATTGCATATGTCTTGTCAGATACATGTTGAAGGGTGCATTATACTCAATGATGGGTCTGATAAGGACAAGTGGCACTATGACTTCCTTGGATCTGGATGTCATGCCCTTACTTATAAGCTAGGTGACATAGAATGATTTTCTTACTCACTGTTGACCAACATGTGGTCGTAAGAAAATCATTCTATGTCACCCAACTTATAAATATGAGCATGGCCTGTCAGTCACTTCTGCAAGTGATGTAATCCCTTAAGACACACCTACACCTCTAAATGGCAGTGCTGTTGTCAGGTATGCTGTCTCCACTGGGAATGCTACCATGGAATTGAGCACCCCAGATATGCACCCCCCAGGGGGAAGACCCAGCAGTGTTATGTCGCTTCTCTGTTCTACCTGCATTTGCCTGCTCAGATAATTGAACTTGAATCATCTGGGTCATACTCACACTTTTATCCTTCTGAGGTAATAGATCTGGTCCTTGTATGCTTTAGTTCCTTTTCTTTTACTTGCTGTGCACTAACAGCCACTACCAAGATTTCTTCTAATTCACTAGAGAAAAGTTCCCACTGTATTGTGCTGCCATAAACCCATGGGAGCCTACTGATACGCTAACGTGTTTAGTTGATGTGCATTACATCAATTAACTGCTTTTGTAAACAGTGTATTTCTAACTTATTTTGTGTGAATAGTGACATTTAGTGTTATTTTGTGTATATCTGTGTTGTGCTATTGTAGGTCCATTCCACTTTTATATGAATGTGCAATGTGTGTGTGTGTGTGTGTGTGTGTCATAACTCTCACCCTCTTATCTCTAAAAATCATAGCAGAGAGTCAGAAAGAGTAAGACTTTCTTATTTCTAAAATTGTGGTTTAGAACCTATATCATTAGTGACAGGAAATCTATGAAGTATGTGACCATGAAGAAAATCAGTAAATCTAGGGAGAGAAAGGCTAAATTTTAAGGCCAAAATCACACTGTTCTGCCTAAGTCATAGCAAATGAGAGGCTTGGTGTGTACTGGAGCAGGGCAGGTTTTCAGTGCAGATGTAGATGGCTTTGTCCTTTATCTGCTGTTGTGGGATTGTGGAAAGGAAAGGCTGTAGGTATGCAGAGAGCTTGCTCCTGCCACAAACACACACAAAAAAGTCTGTATTTTGAACTGAGTGGCATTTTTAAATTTTAAAACACAGTTCAAATCATTTGGTTTTGCTATATCAAAACAAATAAGTAAAATAAAAAAAATACAAAAAATAATAAAGTTCAGCTTATTCCATGTCAGCTGAGTATTTTGCAAAACAAGTTAGTACTTTTGTTCTTTACCTTTCAAGAACCTCTTCATACTAAGGGCCAGATTCTGAAAGAGTTGATCTCAGTGTAAGTCTGTCCTGATTCCAAAAGACTTGATCTCAGCGTAAGTGACTTACTTTGGTGTAAGGAGTATCTATAAACAGGCTTACACCGACGGCCATATTCCAAAGTACCTGCTGTCAATGCAAATGGTCAATTACACTGAGAGCAAGTCTTTTGGAACTGATCTCTAAAAGAACATATCAAACATAATTTTTTATTGTCAGCATAAATAACCACATATCTGAAAATTGCCAGTGCATATCAAAACATCCCCCAGGATTCAAGAAGTTTGGCTCAAGGACGGTTTTAGCCTTGTGCCGAGCGTCCTCACTACAGATGACGCAGCAGCGCCATATGAATATGTATGAGGGTGTGCCGCCGCATCCTCGACGTGCACAGGAAAGGTGTGCGCATGCAGGGGGCATGTACAAGTGCTCTATGGAGGCGTAAACATGCCCCGACACTTGCAAAACCTACTATGCCTACTAGTAGAGCCCGCCCCTAATAGTAAGTCAGTAATTCAGTGTCAGTGGATACCGAAATGTATGCTAAGCATACAAGAGTGTCCATGAACAGTGAAATAAAATTGAAGTAGTAAACACACAAGCATGTAGTGGAATGTTGAGCCCTGTCCCTATAACTTTCACAATTAGATTCCCTGTCCCTGTATCCCTATTATACATTTGAATTGTTGCAATATTGAAGGTGTAAGCAAAGCGCAGCGTGTCTGCACTTCGCTGCCCTCCACCGAGCATAGCTTACACATCATATTCATTCAAGTAGAGAAAAACATGCAGAATCAACGTAAGTGTCAATGTTATTTTGCATGACATAAAAATTGGTTGGGTTTTGAAAAAAAAAATTTTTTTCATTTTTTTGAAACAGGGAAAAAAATTTTCAAAAAAATGAAAGAAAATTTTTTTATTTTTTTTCCCCCAAATTTTGGGAAAAAAATTTTCCATTTAAACCCCTTAAGAAAATTTTTAAATTTTAAAAAAGGCAAAATTTTTCCCCCCCCCCCCCCCCCCCCCCTCCCCCCCCCCCCCCTCCCCCCCCCCCCCCCCCCCCCCCCCCCCCCCCCCCCCCCCCCCCCCCCCCCCCCCCCCCCCCCTCCCCCCGCCCCCCCCCCCCCCCCCCCCCCCCCCCCCCCCCCCCCCCCCCCCCCCCCCCCCCCCCCCCCCCCCCCCTCCCCCCCCCCCCCCCCCCAAAAAAAAAAAAAAAAAAAAAAAAAAAAAAAAAAAAAAAAAAAAAAAAAAAAAAAAAATAAAATAATAAAAAAAAAAAAAAAAAAAAAAAAAATAAAAAAAAAAAAAAAAAAAAAAAAAAAAAAAAAAAAAAAAAAAAAAAAAAAAAAAAAAAAAAAAAAAAAAAAAAAAAAAAAAAAAAAAAAAAAAAAAAAAAAAAAAAAAAAAAAAAAAAAAAAAAAAAAAAAAAAAAAAAAAAAAAAAAAAAAAAAAAAAAAAAAAAAAAAAAAAAAAAAAAAAAAAAAAAAAAAAAAAAAAAAAAAAAAAAAAAAAAAAAAAAAAAAAAAAAAAAAAAAAAAAAAAAAAAAAAAAAAAAAAATTTCTGAAGGGCCCCAACAAAGGGGATTGGGTTTGGCCCCCAAATAACAAATTTTCCGAAAATTTTGTTAAATCCATTTAAAAAACTGACATAAAAAAATATTAAGGGGAACATTTCCCACTGTAAAACCCTGAAAAATAAAAATTAAAAGTTAACTTGAAAACAGGCTTTTAAAAAAGGACTAGTAAAAGGCCAGGTAAGCTTTAAAAAACCCAAAAGATGTTAAAGTGCTTTTTTGGTGAAAAGTTTAAAACACACACAACAATATTTAATAAATTAATTAATAAAATTTTTGGATATTTAAAAAATATAAAATAATTTTTATTTAATAAATAAAATATAAAATTATATATAAAACATAATTAAAATTTTAATTTTATTGTAATTATAAATATAATATAATATTATGGGGTGTGGATTAAAAAATGTGGGGGGCAACATTACAAGTTCTATGGGGAAACACCCCACCCCAAAATACTATGTTCAAGGGGCCCAAAATGAATGGAAAGTGAGGGACCCCAAAAGCAAAAAACCATAAAACAGTAAAA
The DNA here is from genome assembly GCF_019279795.1 of Protopterus annectens. Lineage (NCBI taxonomy): Eukaryota > Metazoa > Chordata > Ceratodontiformes > Protopteridae > Protopterus > Protopterus annectens. Next base: position 1,042,961,843 of record NC_056741.1, read on the forward strand.
TTTAAAAATTCCCCCCCAACCCAGGAAGGGAAAACCCCTTCCCAAACTTTAAAAGATTCCCTGTCCCAAACCAAAGGCAAAAAATTAAAAAAGGGGGTACCCCTAAAATTTCCCTAATTTTCTTTGGAAAAAAACACAGTAAATTTGTAATGGGGAACACCCCAAAAAAAGGGAAAAAAGGGGTTAGCCCAAAAATTCTTTTTTCCATATGGAATAAATTGGGAAAACCCTGAGCCCCCAGGGGTTTTAAACAAATTTTGAAAGGGCCTGTAAAGGGGAATGGGATTTTGGGTGTGCCAAAAAGACCAAAAACCCAAAAAAGAAAGGGAAGGGTCGGGTTGAGGGGTCTGGTGGGGAAAGGGGTATATTATGGGTTATTATTTTATTTATATAAAATTAAAAATTTTATTGGGGGAAACCCCAAAAAAAGCAACAAAAAATAGGGGTCCCAAAAACTGCAGCAAATGTAACCCAGGGGGAAAGGAAATGGAAAACCAGTTAAGACAATTTTAAAGGGGGGAAAAATTTTTGTTTGAAATTTTTTACCCAAAATGGGGAACCCCCAAATAGGATAATTCCCTCTCCATTACAAAGAACATAAAAGGGGACAAATTAAACCCAAATAAATTTAAACATATGGGGGCCCCAATAGAAAAATTTTGGGGAATTTATATTTTAAAATAAATATTATTATTTTAAATTAAACAGGGGTATGAAATTTATACGGGATATTATCTTTTTAAAATTAATGGGGGTAAAGGTTTTTATAATATATTTTACTTAAATAACAAAATTGTAAAGTAATTTTGAATTACCAGCAGTTAAATAACATAATGTTTAAAAACCTGCAAAATGGGGGGGGGTAAATTAAAACAAAGGTGAAACAAGTCAAACCCAGTGGCCGGTGAAATAAACAAAATGGAAAAAACCCCCTTTCCCCAAAGGAATTTTTTCGGTTTCCCTCCCAAAGGGGGAAACCCTCCGGGTCAAATTTGAAAAAAAAAGAAAATTTTCCCTCATGGGGAAAACCAAAAATTAATTTTTTGGGGGGAGGCATTTTGGAAAATGAATAAAAGGTTAATTTACAAACCAGTGGTTGGGGGCAACCCAAAAAAAAGGGGGATTTTTTTGGTCCATTTTCCCAAGGGGGGGGAAAAATGTTTGGGGTTTAATCCCAATGACCCAAGAAGGGATGGGTCTGGAGGAGGGGCCCAAGGTGGGGGAACAGGGGAATCAATTAAATGGGCCTGGCATGAGGGGTTGGGGGTGGGTTTGGGGGAAACCCCCCGGGGATGGGTAATTTTCAAATGGGCAAGTAATATTAATTTAAGAGCAACCCCCTACGGGACTTTCCTTGGGAAAAAATCCCCATCCCCTTTTCCCTTTTGGGAACCCCCTGAATTTAAACAAAATTTAAATCTGTCCATTTAAATCCCTCCAAAAACAATTAAAATTTGGAGGAAAGGTGGTGTTCATAATGAATAAAAAAACAATTAAGTTTTTAAAACATTTTTAAAAACCCAAAAAAAAGGGGTTGTATGAATTCAAGCCCAAACCCCAAATTTATTAATAAAATAATTTAAATGTTTTATTTTTTTTAATTTATTATTTTATTTTATTTATATTATAAAAAAAATATTATATTAGAAAATATAAATATTATATATAAGGGTTGTGGGTGTGGGTTTAAAAAAATTACTTGTTTTATTGAAGGGCAGCCCAAAATGTATTTAAGCCAATGGGTGGGGAGAAGAAGGAAACAAAAATTAAATTCCCCCCCCCGGCCGGGCCCGGGAAAACTTAAAAACAAATGGCCATGTTTCCCAACCAAGGGCGGGTTTCCTTTGGGAGGCATGAATTTCAATTTAAAATGGGCCCCTTCACAAAAATTCAAGCCTAATTAAACCCAGGGTGTAAAATTTCAAAATCAAAAACCCCCAAATCCCCGGGGAAAAATTTGAAAGGGCCAAGGGAGAAGGGGGTGAAAGGGGTTTGGCCGGCCCAGAAAAGGGGGGTGTTTAACTGGTAAAACAATGGGGGGCAAATTTGGGGGTTTTAAATGTCCAGGGTTGGCTTTTGGGGGCCTTAGGCCCCGCCCCTAAGTAAATTTTTAAATGTGTTTTTCAACATACCAAGGGCCCCCCTTGGGTTCTCCCGCAAAAAAATTAATTTTTTTTGGGCAAGGGGGAAAACCGGGATTGACAAAGGGGTATTGTGATTTTACCCTAAAAATGGCAGAAAATCCCCAACATAAATTATACAAACAACCCCCCAAACCCCAAATTTTTTATTAAATATAAAATTATTATATTAATTATTTAAAAATTCCAGTATGATACAAAACAATATTTTGATATATAAGGAAATTTTAATGTGACAAAAAACATTAAAAGGAATAAAAGAAAAAAAAGCAAGGCCTGTTTTAGGGGTAGGGGTTTGTTATGTAAATAAAACCCCCCCCAGCGGGCTGGCTTTCAAAAAATGGAAAAAAATTTGCCCATTAATACTACCGGGGGAAGGTTTATTTAATTTAAAAAACATTCCCCCTTGTAAAAATAATTATGGGGGCATTTAATCTTAAAAAGGTGTGTGTAAAACCATATTGTAAAGGTAAAGGGGGGAACCTTTAAAAAGGGCCCGGAGTGGGGGTGAAAATGGGGTTTTTACCCCCTCCCCCCCACGTGGTATGGAACATTTGGGGCATGGGAAATTACCTAGGATCGGTTTTGGCCTGGGGGGGGTAGGACCCCCCGGGATTTTGTAATATTAAAAGGGTGTGGGGAACCCAATGGAAATGGACGGGCTAAAAGGGGGGCAAATGGGTTCTGGAACCCGTTCCCGTTTTGGGGTTTGGGGGGGGATTAAAATTTTTTAATCCTGTGGGAGGAAAGGTGGGGGTTTACAGAAAAAATTTTAAGGGGTTTTCATTTTTATGAAAAGGGGGATAAAAACCTTGGCCAAGGGGGGTTTGAAAATTTTAAAGGCCCAGGGAGCCCCTTTTTGGAAACCCGGGGGGGAGGAGGCCCCGATGGGGGGCCAAAACCACTGAAAACCAAAAAGTGAAATTGGATCGGGGGCTGAAGGAGGGGAAAACCCTTCCCCCTTTTGTAAAAGGTGCATTTCCTGTTTGAGTGGGAAATTGGGTAAAAACCCCAAAAATTAAAACCCCCCTACAACATGGGACTGTCCCCAAAGGGCAGCCTTTGTTCCTGTCTGGAATGGCCCCCGGGGGGAAAGGCCCATCCCCCAGGGGGGGTTTACCACCAAAGGGGGTTTGAAAGGCCCAAACAGGGGGGGTAAGGGCCTGGGCCCCAGATGGGGTTTCCTGGTCCCAATGGGGCCAACTAAAGTGGGAACCGGGAGGTTCTTGTTTGGGACCCCAAAAACCCCAAACCCCGGCCAAAAGGGTTTAAGTTTAAAACACAGATAAGGGCCCTTGTTTAGCAAAAAAAACCCTTAAAGGTTAACCCTTAAACAGCTTTTGTGTTTTTCCCTAACCCAAAAACAAAATTGGTTATAAAAATTTCCGGGGAAGCACAACAGATAAAATGTTTTCCATCTGTAAAAGTTTTTAGAAGATTGTACTAAAATTATAAATTTTGGCCCTTTATTGGCATTAAAAAGGAAGGGAAACCCAGAAAATGCCTGTTTTAAGGGGTTTTCCATGTAATATGCCCCCTCGGGGAAAAATGTGTCATTCATACATAAAACCTTTTGTACTTGGCCAATCCTCACCTTGCTTTTTCATTCACAAGTTTGTTCATTAGTAAACAAAAACCCAAATGGTTCCACACTGAAAAGGTAAAGGGGGCCCAAAAGGGGGATGGGGGTTTAAAAACAGACACTGTCCGGGCATTTTAAAACAGGGCAAATGGGTTTACCAAAAAAGGGGGGGAAAACGGAGTAGTTTAAAGCATATTAAATTACATGTGTAGTCATGTTGGCACTTTTACCCTTTTTTCTTTGGCCCTTTTTTCCCATGGGTAAGGGGGGGTTTGGGGAAATGGGTATCTTGGGGAGGAATTTCCCAAAAACCCCAGATCCGGGGTCCATAATGACCAGGGGGGAAACACCAACGGATGTTTTAAAGCCCTGGCCCAGGATGGCATGGGAAATCCCAGCGCCCCCATGAAACCAAAAAGGGGGCTGCAAAGGGGGCAGGGCCTCCCTGTCAGGACCATCCCCTTAAAAAAAAACTCTCCCCTTGAGCGGTGTACCCCCCAAAACCCCAAGGGGGGTTGGGGGGGCCCCAACAGGGAAAAGTACACAGAAAAGGGGGCCTTTGGAGCTAAAACCCAACCCCACCCTCGGGGAAACCACCAGAAGGGGTTTAAAACCCCCCAACGATGGGGGTCAATTTTCCCAAGTGCTGGTTTTTCCATGGCCACAAAGGGGGACAGGGGTTTGCGGGGAAAACCCCAAAATATGGTTTTGGGTTTTAACAAAATTGGGCCAAGAAAATAGTAAAAACATTAGGTTTTAAAACACAGGGCTGTTCCACAAAACCCCGGAGGGTTCATTTCAAACAAAACCCACATCTTAATGGACTCAAAAATTGAAACTTTGCCAGGCCCCAAAAATTTTTCATTCCCAAACCCCAACAGTTTGAAACCACTGCAGTAATTTGCCAACGGGGTTACAAAACCATCACCCCCAGGGGAATTCCCAAGGTTAAAATGGGTTAGGGAAAAAGGAAAACGGGTTTAAAACCTGCCGGTAAAGGGGCCCAAATGGGGTTAAAACGGGTGTTTTGTTTTTTAAACATAAAACCCCCAAACCAACACAATTGCCAGTACTAATGAAGTGTCACTTCAGGGGTGTGTAGGGGTTCTGGCAAATTGGCTTTACAAGGGGGGTTTTTTGGGGGAAATCCTTCATCATGCCAAAAAAACAAGGTTCCAGGTTACGGGGTGATGTCGGGGAAAAACCCAACAGAGGGGTTTTAGAATTGTCCGGGTTTTTCCATGTGAGGCCCATGGGAAATCATCCAGCTGTTTTGAACCCTTTGAAGGACTTCCCTGGGTGGAGGCCCCCCAATAATGCCCATACTTACAAACCTTTTTGGCGGGACAGGTGTACCCCTTTTACCTCCAACCAAAGGGGTGGGGGGCAGCCCGGGCAAAAAATCGGGAAAGGGTTGGGACCCTGCATCATTGTAACCATAATACGGGGTTAAACCCGGGTGCAGTCATTCCTTTTAAAAGGGAAACCCATGTGAAAAGGCATTTTTGGGGTTCTGTAAAAACAATTTGGGGGGGCCCACTTTGGGCCAGGTTTGGGGGGGAAACTTTGGGTGGGGCCACATTGTCCAAAATTAGGTGCCATTGTCCCCCCTCTTAAGGGTCCTTTGCCTTTGGGGCCCCCCAAATCACCCAAAACCTATTTATTTTCATAAGGGCCGGGGTACAAAGAAACCAAGGGGATTTTCCTTAGGGCAAGTGTGTTTGTTTGACACTGGGTTCCAAGGGAATATTCGGGTTTAAAAAGAGGGTTTCCCATATTTTGCACCAGGTTTTTGCCGGGGTTTTAGGGGTTGGCTTCCCAAACCCCCCTTTGGGGGGGTAACCTTGGCATCTGACCCCTTGTGAGGTGGACATTGTGCCAATTAAAGAGGGAAATTTATAAGGAAAAATTTTTAAAAAATTTTATCCCCAAAAATGTCCATTTTGGTTTTTGAATCCGCCATAAAAGGCCGGGGAAGTAAAACCCACAAAAACAACAACAACCCCACAACACAACACCCAAACCAAACCCCGGGCCGGGTTTGGAAAAAACCCCTTTTATAACAGGTTACCCTCAGCATTAAGCATGTACAGGACCCCCGGGGTTTTATGGCAGGTCCCAGGGGTGAAAATTTAGGTTGGGTACTTTTAGGCAAATTGGGCCAAAGGGGGCATGTAAAAATTGTAAAATGTCCCTTTTTACTAAAAAAAGGGGCCTTTGCCTTTCTGGCAGCCCACCAACACACCACCACACCACAACGGGGTCTCCTTGGGGAATTCCCTACCAATTTTTTTTATACATTTTCGGGAATACCAAAGTTTATAGCCCCGGTTTTCCAAGAATAGGGGTTAACACAGCCCTTTGGTGTAATTTCCTTTTTAGGTGGGTGACAAAAGGAAAACCCAAAGGGGTTCAAAATTTAAAGAGGGGTTGAACTCAAAACCCATTTCCCGGTCTCGGGAAAGACAACACACACACACACACACACACACACACACACACACACACACACACACACAGGGGTTTCCCTTTTGGAATAAACCCCCTACCTAACTAGTTTTCCCCTACAGAAAAAGTTACAGCACACAAAATTTACTGGGTTACAGCAGCCCCAGAGGTGTATTCTAGGTGGGTGACATCAGCAGGATTGCCAAAGGTGGTTGTGTTGAAAAGAGTGTGCATACTCTAAAAGCATTTTTTTTTCAGGCGGGAAGACACACACACACACACACACACACACACACACACACACACACACACACAACACCCCCAAACAAACACACACACCAAAACAGCTCCGGGAAATTTTGGGTTTACCAACTGGGGTTTTTTAAAGGGGGAATCAGAGGTTTAAAGAAGGGGTTCAAAGTCCGGGGTTAAAATTCTGGTTACCTTGGGGGTAATGTTTGTAAAAAATTTAAACCCCTTTTAAAACTTGCCTTTCGGGGCAAACACAAACAACCACAACCCACCACACACGGGGTTTTCCTTTTGGAAATTCCCCCAAACCAAGGGGGTTTACACATACGAAATAAGTTAAAGCACTTAAAAGGGAATACGGGGAAACAAATGGGGTTTTGGGGGGTACTTTACGGGACCAAAGGGGGTCTGTTTGTAAAATTAACCCAAAACAGTTTCTTTAAAACGGCATAACACAACACACACACACACACACACACACACACACACAAATTTATTAAAATAAAATATTTAAAAATATTACATACATAATTTTAGGGGACACATGGGTGAAATTCAAAGGTTACATAAATTCCAAAAACTTAAATTAGGGGGTTTCATTTGAATGGGGTTAAATTTTTAAAAAAAAATTTTAAAAGGTTAAACTGTTTTTTCCCCAATTGTATAAAAAGGTTTTGGGGTTTCCCGGGACCGCCCCTTATGGGAAAAGTTTGGGTTTTTTTACACATTGTGGATCTATAAAATTTAAAAGGGTATTAAGTAAAAAAACAAATGGGGTTTTGCCCATATGAAAACCCTTAAGATTTTTGGTTTAAAAAAAGTTTATTTTTTGGGTAAATGTCATAAAATTTAACACACACACACACACACACACAAAATATATATATATATATATATATATATATATATATATATATATATTATAATATACAAAATTTTACACAACAAAAGCCAAAAACCATGGTTTGTAAAAAATAATAAAACAAAAAACAACCACAAAAACAAAAAAAAAAACATAAAATAATGCTTGTTTTTGGGGGGAAAAACAGAAGGTTTCCAAAGGGAAAGGGGTGTAAACACAAAACAAACCATTTTTTTTGTTATAAATTTAAATTTAATTACCAAGAAAATTTTTTAAAATTTTTTGGGGAAAGGGAGGGTTTAATGAAAATTCCCGGGTTGGGGTTTTGGGTAATAAATTTGGGCCTAAAGCCCCCTTTTCTGTCCCCACAGTGGAAAAAATAACATACCCAGTATGCTTGACTGTGACACCACCTAACATGTAATGGGAACACCAGTCACCACAGATAGCTGCATGGTGTGCTAAAAGACATTACACATGTGTGTATGCACCTGGCTAGGGTATGATCACACACAGGGTACAGTACACACACTTGCCAGTATTGTGCATACATCTTACCCTATGTAAAGGAATTGCTAACTAGTACAGTGGTATGCACAGTTTGGGGTTATGTTGCCACAGACACACGTACAATTACACTTACTGATTTCCACGTCTGAGCTGGAATTTGACATCACAGGGACCAGGTGCTTGGGTGGGGAGGGGGACGAGGAGAGGTTTTAGCCCAGTTGACAAGGATAAAGGCCAGTGCAAGGGAGGGTATCTCTTTGGAATGCAGCAAAACCACGCTGCACCATGATGGCAGGATGCAGACACAAATACACACACACAGCCACTCTCAGCCATTTGCTGAGACTTTTACACACACACACACCCACACACACCCACACCCACACACCCACACACCCACACACACACACACACACACACACACACACACACACACACACACACTCAGGCATTTGCTGTCCACTCACACAAACCTGCAGCACGCACAGTTTGCCAGTGGTGGGATCAGAACTCCTGCCCTATCTAAGAGATCACTATTACAGTTTCACTACTACGCAGTTACAAAATCGCCATACAGAGATTTCCACATTCCAAGGTAGTCAGACTGCCCTTCTACAATTGAGGACAACAACAGGAGACTGACAGTCCACGGAAAATACATGGCTGTAGACCTGTGTTTTTAAAGTAGGTGTCCCATTACAACCTGTGGCAAAAACAAGACTACATTATCTGCAGGTAGGCCTGAGGAGAGGTATAGTTGTAGCACAGCAGGCACCCTGAACTGGGCCTATGGCCATCTGTGGAATGGACAACTACTATCACTCTGAGGGTTACAGTGGGCATGCTCATTGCACTTAGTAGGCTGGGGCCAGGGCGTTTGGGATGCACTATGACTACAACTACACAAAGTTATACTGGGCATGCTCATACACTTAGTAACAAAGGGCTTGTTGGATGCACTGACTCAAATTACACAAGGTGGCAATGCTCATACACTTAGCAGCACAGAGCTGTTTGGGATGCACTCCAATTCTAACCACTGAAGGCCACAGTATGCATGCTCCAACACTTACATGTACAGAACACATTGTAATTGACTCCTATTGTAAACACACAGGTTAACAGCTAGGTACATCTTACCTGTGAGTATATATGCACATCATACTGGTTTGCTACCTGATATCTGTATGTGGCCTGTAAATTATATATCTGTGTCTGTGCTGTGTGATACACATGCATACATGTATATGAAGTACTGACATATATATGTTACGTATACACATTCATGCATATGTGGACATGACAGAATAATGGGTTTTCCCTGGGTGCTTGAGAGGTGGATGCTACCTACAGCATGTGTCACACACCCATGCTGCCCAGAAAAGGAAGAAGCATACATTGATTGCAGGTTGTGGACCCAGTAGGCATTATATAATGGAACAGTGGCGTATGTGCAAGCATAATGTGTGAGAGCCACCTTGTTAATAATGGTACTGAGGTTGCAGGTGTCAAGATGAAGCCTCTCCCGGCTGTGTTAGTAGATTTGTCCATTATTAGTAGGACTGCTACCCTAACTATATCTCACGTGGTCCATATACACAAAGTTCTGCCACTGTCCATGTCCACCTTACATGGGGCATTTGCTACCAAAGCACATTAATGCTACATGCACGGTGATGTCCCGCGGTGGTATGGGTGGCAACTGCTAGACCAAAACAATGAGCCAATGTCCTGTTGTTATTATGAGGGTTGTCCGAGTGTCTGTCATTCTGGGCTGTCGCTGACGAACAAGTTTCGAGCCTTCAACACAGAGCACATCCATCCATGTTACACATGTGTGTGGATAATACCTAGAGTCGCATTTACCCATATAGCTGCATTCAAGGTAAATGCCCTACACTAGAAGTAACACACTGACACCCTACATGACTAATTGCATTGGATGCTTATGCTAACCTGTGCTCAATGTAGAGACTTACAGTAATGGGGAATGCACTGACATCTGTGCAGTGAGGAACACTGGCTGGAGGGCTCTGCTTAGTAAACAATTGCACACTACCACCATATAACTCAGATTAAGACATGTGGGCCATAACAGTGGTATGGACCATTCCCGCGTCACATTGGTATACACATATTATTCATAAGGCTACTCACATGCAAGACCACTACTCTGACATAAAGCATCACAGATGAGTCAGAATTTACCACAGAGTGACAGTGGCAAATGCTGCATTCTAAAGTTGTATCCTCATATACATCCACCACCTTGTTCCCAGACTACCAACACACATCCATATGTGGTATGACATAGTATGGTAGACCACCAGATAAGCCTCGATTGGTGGACTGTACCTAGGCCTCCATCAACTGTGCAAAGTACCATGTACAGACACAGCTGCATAATGTATGTTATGTAGCATAATAATACCACTGTTTGTAACCAGACTCAGATGTACACACATACCAGGATCCCTCAGGATGTTGTCAGCATTAACGCGATTAGACTGTTGCTGTTCACTGAAAGTAAACCTTAACACCCCTCATGGTTGGATATGACTTAAGCGGTACCTGCCCTGGATATCTACATCCCGCACTCATACAACATAAATTACATTACCATAGCTTTCATTTGCCTTTCTACATACAGGTGGCTACAGTCATTACACACATGCACACTGGCAGATAGCATGCTAACAGTACATAATATGGTTCAATATCTGTGTTGACAGAGGTAATATCCCTCTGTACTGGTCACCCATGACACCTATCATATCCTTCAACTTACCCCATGTGGCATGTATGTGTCTTTAGACATGTCCACCTAATGCAATGCCTACAAACATACCCAAATAACAGGACCATAGAGAATCTACACAAGGTCTGTGATTGACAGACTCAGGAAATCCAGCTCTGCTCTGTATGTTCCTGAGTCGTCACAGATGTTTTCTATTCATGACATGTACAGCCATGTGTGGCTAGCTCCTACATATACCCCATGTCCAACAATTGCAAAGCCATGCATGCTGTGTGCTGTCTGGACGTGATTAGCCTTAGTACCACAATAGCCAGGTACATGCTGGGGTGAAGGATGTTTACAAACCACAGACTTAGCACATGCTTGAATGATTGTACTGCCCTAGCTCACAACAGAGCACATTGCTTTAGCACTCTTCCAGTGCACATGAGGGTGTGTGTGGCCAAATATGCTGTGCTCACTGTTGACCATTACAGTGCCCTGGCTGTAACATGGCACTGTCAAGTAACAGTTTGTGAGGAATATGACATGGAATAACTCACTGTGTGTGTCATGCTGATGTATGGCCATATTGTAAATATATGTACATGGCTTACTCGGTGAAAGTGGTTGGTGTTCTACCAGTACATGGGATACAACATCCATTGTAGGTGTATTGCTTTCGGCTATGTTTCACACATGGTGTGGGGAAGGTGTGGAATGTAGCCTCTTGACCTGCTAGTGCACGTATTGATGTAGGCCACATACATGTACATGTATTGCTGTTTGTGTAGATTCCATGTATGTGCAGTGTCTGATGTCTGAAGGTGACTGTTATCTTAGTACATCATGCTGTTGCTATATAGTCTCAACATTGCCAACTGTATATGGTAATATGCTCTAAGTACAGTAAGCCGTACATGAGGTATGGACAGATGTTTGGACATGACTTCTAAGTGGTGGGGCTTCTTTGCAGATGAATGATTACTGAGGACAGCTCACTGGTCTGTTACAACCAGTCCTACAATAACCTGTGTACCTGCTAAGGTCAGGTTTTGTTAATTGAAGTGGAAGACAGACAATGTAGAATGCTGTAAGGTGACACTGAAGGCAAACCTCATGACACCTGTAACATTAATACCTCCCCTGTGCATATATTGTGCATATATCAGCACAGTTGTTAAAGGAAAGAGTCAGTAAGCATTGTACTGGATGTGATAGTGCTGTACTTCTGTAGTAGCTATCATGAGATAGGCAGGTGTTTGATTCACAGTACTGGCACGTGTGGGTGTGTGTCCATATATGTCACGTATGGTTGTGAATACATCTCACATGTTTTCACTCTCCTGAACACTGTTGTTGACACCAGTACAGACTGGAGTGTAGAAGGAAAGGCGTAGGCAGGTGGTTACACCTCACACATGTAAAGTGTCTGTATGTGTGTGACATAGGTGTATATCTTTGTGAATGCCAGTGTGTGTGTGTGTGTGTGTGTGTGTGTGTGTGGCTGTCCGGTTCCTGGAGTGAAGCTGTATTTTACCATAGTGAAATGTTAATGCACCCTCCCCCCATCCACTCAAAGCAATCTAGCATCCCTGTTGATATCATCAATCATAGACGGGCATACTAACCACCTGTTAACATGTACTCCCTGAGGTGTGACCTATTGTTACATAGCCTACTGATGGACCCCCCTCCCCACATACACTCACTGCACTGTAGTATCCCTGTCAATGTCCTCGATCTTAGGCCATTCCAACTACCTGTACATGTGTAATCTCTGTGGTGCGTCTTGTAGTTGTGTAGTACTATAATGATGATATGCACATAGGCAGGGGTTCTCATCTCAACACTGGCAACTGTGTGTGTGTGTGTGTGTGTGTGTGTGTGTGTGTGTGTGTGTGTGTGTGTGTGTGTGTGTGTGTGTGTGTGTGTGTCAGAGTGTGTGGCACTGTGTCTGTGAATCCCTGAGTGTATGCGTGTGTCTCTGTTTGCATGCTGTCATGGCAGTGGATATTACTGCTTCCCAGTGAGAAGCCACTATTTCCACTGGCCTTTACCCTTGTCATCTGGCATACCACTCTTTTACCCACTCCAAGCTCCAGGTATCTATACCTGTGATGTCACCCACTATGGATGTGATGGCTCTAAACACAGTAGCTTACTATATAGCTATCATGTTCTTGGATCATTAGAACAGTAAACATAATTGAAACATGGGAGAATATAACTGTGATGTGGAAGCTACAAAATGCATACAGGTATTGTCATACTGACCTGTGGGTAGTCAACATGTACAAATGGGACTCCCGCAAATACCAACATCCCCCGGCACATGCAACTACACCTGAAAGAGGAAGGCAGAACATCAAGATCAACATGCTGTTAGTGTTGTTACACATGATACATACTGTCAAACGTACAAAATGCATTCTAAAACTGCAATACATGGTATGTCTGCTGCCTGTCAACACTGCTCAACAATATTAATCTACAATTGTCTACCTTGTATGTTCACCCTGTGCATATGACCATATGAACATGTCCCTGCACTGATGGTGTGGATGATAGGGATGCAGCACACTCATCATCATGTGCACAGGGTGATACTGTTTGCCAGAGGCCTAGGCTGTGCCATTGGATGACATCATGCGTGTGTGTTAGGGCCTGTGATATCATTGGGAGTGTGTGGATGTTATGCATGTGTGTGTGTTGGGGTGCCCTACATTTGTTTCCAGTGTGTGTGTATATGCATGCACACAGGTCTGGCATGTGGCTAGCCTACACAGGGGTAATATTGACAGCTGCAAACTGTACAAGGCAGGTTTCACAGTTCATGGTGTCCGGCCATGGCCATGTGACCTGCACGTGCCAGGGGTTGCATGGGCACTGCCAGGCAGAGGTCCAGATTGGGTACCGTCTGAAGACACATGTCCACTGGAATCATGCCCCTGTTGGGACCGTCCAGGACCATGTGCACATGGCCTGCTGTGTTCTGGTGTGGACTGCACAGCACCAGCTGCACTGCTGCTGCTACTGCCACTATGGGAGCGGGCATGTGCAGTAGCATGTTCACATAGACCTTCAACAGGTGATGTAGCTGACCTACGTCCACATGCCCGATGCCTCACTCCCACCAGATGTTCCAGCACAGACATTCCATGCTCGAGGATTGACATGCCATGGTCAAGGACTCCCACCATGTCACTCAATCATCTATCCAAAACATCAGCAAGATGATGGTGAGCATTTGCAAGTGCCTGGATGTTGTCAGTTAATGAACAGACAGCAGCCATCTGAAGCCTCAGACCTTCTCTGTTGTCCCATTCAGCACGTGCCTGTGCCTCCATTACAGCCCAAAACATGTGTCTGGTGACTCCAGCTGATGTGCTTGGTCTCGCAGGGACATGTTGGCCAGTGGTCCTCCTACGAGCAGTGCTGGGCACATGCCTGTGTGGGACATCACCAGTCTGTTGACTGGGATCATGGTGTGCAGGCACACCTTCCATAGTCACCACAGTTCCCTGTTTCATGCGACCACCTGCCAACTGTCCTTCTTCTATGGCAGGTGGTGATGGGGTATGTGCAGGCAGGGGAACTGTGTGCGAGGTTGAGGGGGAGACAGGTAGAATGGCAACCAATGGCACAGATTCAGCCCCTGACAACCCTGCCTGTGCCTTAATCTTACTATCATCATCACTGCTAGAGTCTGTGGGGACACTAACATCAGGTGGACCGCAGGAGGGCAATGCACCTACATCAACACCTGTGAGGGGAAGACAAGAAGTGTACATTACAAGTTTTACCAGACACACACACAGACACATACAGACAGACACAGACACACACAGACACACATAGACAGACACACACACACACACACACACACACACACACACACACACACACATACACACGCACACACACTGACACACACATTGACACACACAGACACACAGACACATGCTACATGCAATTGATATGGCAGATGGCATTCAGCTTAGACAATTATAGTTTCAGCTTAGGCAATTATAATGGTAGTTATCATACATCCCTGAGTTGCACACAACAGCCTGCATGTGTTATAGCAGATGGCATGCACCTTATATAATTATAGTCGTGGTTAGCATACATACCTGCATTGCACCATTTGTGTTAGTAGCCTATGCCTCATACCTGCAACACAATGCATGCACTTTGCACCATTGCACTGCACTGCCATGGTGTGTGCAACATACACCACATGTTAACAGACCATCACTGACCTTTGTACATCTGCCACTGATGCTTTGTGTTGGCCACCGCCCCTATGTGTGAGGACATGAGTTGTAGGGTATGTCGACTTCATACTATGTTTGCCTGAGCCCCAGCTTGCATATATCCCCCAAAGCAGTGCATGTCTGTTCAACATTATTCCGCCTACCCCTGAGCTGAGTGTAGTGATTGTGCATGTGGCTGTACACATGTTTGACATGGCTATCCCTACTTTGCAATGGTGCCACAGACCAGCACAGGTTTACAGTACACCGGCCTGCTGTGTGACGTATGACCTTGCCATTCACATGTAGTATGACATGTCTTCTGCTGACGTGTTGAATGACATGCATACATGTGTAACACAATGGTGTCCTTTCCAATCTACAGTACGGTAATGGTGTCCCAATGCATGGACGTGTTATACTAACATGGGCCTTCAGCTGATGCAATGTTGTCTGTCCACCCTGCAAATATGCAGGGACATATTGCACGTTGAGCTCATGTGCATAGCCATTGTGGGGCATCATGTGGCTTCACAATTGCTATACAGTGTGAGCTACTGATACAGTTTGTAGCCATGACTATGTTTACATACAATACATATCTAATGTGGAATGTGACTCATGTCACCAAGGTGTACACACAATAAACCCTAATGTGGAATGTGTGACGCAGGTCACAGAAGGGTATACGGATGATAAACCTGCACATCTGCAACCATATTACTGATACCTGGCAACTATGCCCACACATGGCTAACTTACAAGCACTCTGTGTCCCACATGCCATCTGTGTACCTCACACATGAGGAGCAGGCATGACAGTGATGTCTGACACCAGCAAGTTGAATGTACTGTATCTGTGGCTTAATGTGGATGTATATGTATGTTGTGCAACACATGTATGTAATTGGATACTGTATAGGTGAATGCTTCCATGTAGTGACACACTCCTGATGTTCAAGACATGTTATGTGGTGGTTCCATGTTATGCCAACACAAGCTGTGCACAGGCCTGTATGATGTTTAGTGTTTCACATCTGCAATATCACCATTACACAAAGGCCATAGTTGTATTGTGTCGAGCCAATGTACAACAGGGTGTACACACATGTATATCACTTCTACTGTATATGTTGCTTCATGTCTCTGGCCATCCTCCATTGCCATGTGTACACATGTTCAGTCCAATGGTTATGATGGCCATCTTATTCCACATGTCATTGTTATCCCATATGACATACACCCATAGATGTCATATGCCCCACTGAGGACAGGGTTATGCAGACAAAGGGTGGTATGTATGGGATGTATGACATGTTTTGCAGGATAGTTGAGCAGTGTTGCAGTCAGCCTACTACACGTCATGGACATGTCTGATAACACATGACATTGTGTGACATTCATAGAAAGGGTATACTTCACAAGGGTGTATCCTGTGGGCCGGGCATACTCCAGCTCCAACACATTTAGTGCATGTGCACACATATGCTCCCTGTACAGTACTGTTTGTATTCCCAACATGTACAATGCTGATTTGTAGTGCCTGTCCCTACAGTGGAACACACCTCCACCATTGTATTCACTGTTGTCCACACATGGCAATGACAGTTTGGAAGGTTTAGTGTAGGTGTTTCATATAGTCTTCAATTGTTTCACATAGGTAAACAGTGTG
This sequence comes from Protopterus annectens, assembly GCF_019279795.1. NCBI lineage: Eukaryota > Metazoa > Chordata > Ceratodontiformes > Protopteridae > Protopterus > Protopterus annectens. The sequence continues at coordinate 1,042,978,306 of NC_056741.1, forward strand.
ATGCATTGCAGGTTTGACCAGTGTCCATTAACAGGACCACCATACATTATGTGTACGTACGTTATGGCAGATAGCATTCCATTAATATGTTTTGTGCATTATCAAGCCTGGTAAATAATAATAATCTCACCTGCTGTCACTGCAAAACGCCAGAGGTACCTAAACAGGAGTGTCACAGCAATAAGATCATTATCCACACCTTTGTGATAGCTACAGGGTGCAATGTCCATGTTAGCACATAAGCCAGTACAATACACTATACTATGGAATATGCACATCTGTGCATACATAGAGTAGCAGACTATAGTATGTGGCATGTGTGCATACATGCCTTGCATATGATGTTACATTACATCTTGTACAGTAACACATGTAACTATGTGATATATTGTTGAGTTTTATGTGCAGTAGTGCCTTACCAGGCAACTCCAGTCTTGGTGGTTGAGAGACACCCACCTCCACAATACCAGCTAAAGCTTGTGGATGGAGGTCTGCAGGTGTCCCCTGGTTGGCCAGTAGCTCCTCGGTACATGTGAGTGGGGGCTGGGTGAGTGGCCCCCCCCACCTTTTGACCTTGTTCCCTGGTGATTGCATTAGCACGCTGTTTTGCCCATCTTATCAGGTCATTGCAGTGTCTGCACACTTGTTGATAGGTGCGATTGTAACTGCAAACATCGTTTACCCTCCTGCAGAGTTCCTCCCACAGGGCATCCCGCTGCTGTACATCTTGTGGCACATGGCTGAAGAGCATCGTGTAGATGTTCTTCATCTCACATTGCTGCAGTCCTTACACTTGGGTAGTCCGCTGTCCTCGGTCGGCCCGAATATCAAAGTATAAGGCTGACGTCGGTCAAGGCGCATTAGACTGACATCAGGACGTCAGGGTACAAATGCGCATGACCGACGTCATATCCTCAGTCTTTTTGCATGGTCCGATGCAGAAGCAGCGTTGCAAGTGCCGTTCGGCGTTCTGAAATTTTTCGGTCGGAGTTTCAGACCCGAGTCAAAGTTGGCTAAGTACCCGTTGAGAATATTTTAGTTTTTTCTTGCCTCAGTGGTTTAGCGGATGTGAGAAAAAGTGAATAACGGTATTTCTTGTGGGAAACAGATACTGCATAGAGATTGTCATACTTTGTGTATTCCTTGTTTAGGGCCTGAACGCGGCGTTGTTGGGTGTCGCTTTTGTGCTAGATTCAATAAGCGCACTATTAAGAGAAGGTTAGATTGTGCCAGGTTAGTCTTGGAAGAGGTGCAATTATAATATGCCGTCGGATGCTCCGGCGTCCGGCTTCTTCGAAAGAAGCGCAAGGATAAAGCAGCTAAGCCCAGGCAAGAAGAGTCATCCGTGGACGCCCGGTTCTTTAAGAGGTGTCGGTGGAGCCGTGGTTCCGCGGTGGTTTCTCTGGAGTCCCAGGGAGAGACTTTGTTATTGCAGGATGTGGCCTCTCCAGGAGGCAGGTCAGGCTGAAGGGGCTTCTCAGGTTACTGTACTCCCCTCCCTTCCTAGGGTGGTTAGGCCCTCTCCTTCTGTTTCCAAAGGCTTCTCCCAGAGGCAGGCCAGGTTTAGCTTCAGTTGGTGTCCTCCTAGTTCTTCAGGATCTGTGCCCAAGAAGCATATGCTTAAAATGGCAGAAGATTTAATTACTTTGATTAGAGGTTCTTTGCCCCTCCTGATAAGAGACCTAGGGTGGAACCTGAGTTGGGGAGTTTTGAGCAGGCTTCGGATGTTTCAGAGTCTTCAGCTGAAGACTTGCAGGAGTATTCTCCTTATTCTGATTCTGATGTGGATGATTCTACACCTTCTGCATCTCCTCCTGAGGATTTTTCTTTTAGAGACACTTCATTCCATGAGGAGCATTTTAAGTGGGAAGGTCAGGACTTCTCTGATTCAGGAAAAGGCTTAGGGAATTTTGTTTTTGCCCCAGCATAGGCCTTTGGCTATACCTCCTGTTCTGGATGTTGTGGAAGATGTGTTTGCAGAGGCTTCTCTTAACCCTGATTCTTCGCCTCCTGCTCCTGTTAAACCGGATAGGTATTACAGGGTGCCTGAGGTTCATAAGTATCTTTTAAGAGTCCTAGGGCGGACCAGAAACTGTTAGTCAGGGGCCTAAGGGTGTTAAGGCTTCTGTTGTTAAAAATCCGGTTCCTCCAGATAAAGAGGCCAGGGCTTTGAATAGATGGGGAAAGAAAGTCTATACTTCTTCCACCCTAGCTATGAGGGCTTTGAATTGCCAGTTTCACATGTTGAAATACCAAAATTATCTACTTTCAATTGAAGTCTAAGGTAGATGCTCTGGCGGAAGGTATTGAGTGTAAAGAGTTACAGGATTTAGTACATGTTTCTGAACAGGTGGGTAAGCATTCTTTGCAATGTGGTTTTGATGCTGTACAGGTCTCGTCTAGGGTGGCTGCCACTGGGTCAGTTCTTCGCAGGCACGCCTGGCTGAGGGATCAGAATTTATCTGACCATGTTAAGACAAGGATTTTAGATGCTCCTTTGCAATCTGATGTGTTGTTTGGTTCACCTGTTGAGGCAGTCTTAAAGAAAATGGAAGATAAGGCTAAGTCTATGCAGACTGTTAAAAGATTTTTTGCAGGTTCAGCCTCCGAAGTTTAGTAGAAATTGGCCTGCTAAGGGGTGGACGTATCCTTCTTATGATTCACAGTCTAGGGGTAGATCTAGACGTGGTAGGGGCAGAGCTCAGGGCTCTTTCAGGCCTAGAACAGGGAGTTCACCTGCACAGTCTTTGGGTGAGGGCAGGGGTCAGTCCTTTCGTAAACAGACCCAATGACCTACCTTTTTTCAGCTGCCAGAGCCTTCTCGTCTGGCAGCACCTTTGGGAGGAAGGTTGGCACTTTTCAAGGAAAATTGGAGTTTAATTACCCAAGACAGATGGGTATTGGATATCATACACCAAGGTTACAGGTTTTATTTCCATACCTTGCCTCCTTTCAAAGGCATGCCAGGCGTTCCTCCTCAGCAAAGAATAGAGGCTCACAAACAAATTTCTCTGCTACTTCAAATAGGGCCATACAGCGGTCCCTTTGCCAGAAGTGGGCCTAGGTTTTATTCTCGCCTGTTCTTAGTACCAAAGAAGGGGAACACGTGGAGACCAATTTTGGATTTATCTATCCTCAACACTTATCTGGACATTCCCAAGTTCAAAATGTTGATGTTACAACAGCTTTTACCTCTGCTGGGCAAAGATCATTGGATGGTAACTTTGGATCTCAAGGAGGCTTACCTTCATGTTCCTATCAGACTGAGTTGCAGGAAGTATCTCGTTTTGGGCTGGGACTTCTCATTATCAGTTCTCTGCATTGCCCTTTGGCTTATCTACTGCGCCCAGAGTGTTCCACGAAAGTTCTGGCTCCAGTGATAGCTTTCTTCAGGCTAAAAGGAATACAGATCTATCCTTATTTGGACGATTGCCTGATTCTGGCTCAAGGAGGGACGAGCTTCTTCATCATTTGGAATATGTGATAGCAGTGCTAAGATGCCTGGGGTATTCGTGAGCGAAATAAAGTCCAGTCTAGTACCCTCTCAGGACATGTGCTTTCTGGGTGTGAGACTGAATACAGCATCCCAGATGGCCTTTTGACCCCAGACAAACAAAAGAATCTTTCTCTTTACTTCCATCAATTGTGTCATCAGTCAGGCTGACTGCAAGGACAGTCCTTCAAGCCTTAGGGTTCATGGCATCTTGTATTCTGGTGCTTCCCAATGCCAAACTGCATATGAGGAAGCTACAATGGTATCTCAAAATGTATGGACACAGCACTGCCAAGATATGGACACTGTCATTCAGATAATACCTTGCATTCAAAAGGAATTTTTGTGGTGGGCTCAGGGATGTCACCTAAACAAGGGACTCTCTGTGGCCCGGCCAGAGGCGGAGTCAGATTCTGGCGACAGATGCCTCAGACAAAGCTTGGGAGCTCATCTAAAAGGCTGGAGGAAACAAGACACGAGGCCAGCCAGACTTCTACTACTACATGTCAACCAGAAGGAGATGTTAGCAGTCAATTTGCATTAATAGCTTTCAAGGATTTACTTCTTCCAGGGCAGGTGTTGATTCTAACAGACAACACAACTGTCATGTGGTACATCAACAAGCAAGGGGAACACATTCTTATCCTCTGTGCAGACAAGCAATGATTTTGTGGGAGACTGCTCTCAGTTTACAGCTAAATCTTCAGGCAAGTTTTCTGCCGGAGCACAGAACTCCTTAGCAGATGTGTTGAGCAGACAAATTATGGATCCCCACAGTGGAAATTGGATCCTCATGTGTTTCAGAAATTGACAGTGTCATGGGGAACTCCAGACATAGATCTGTTCGCTTCTCCACTAAACTACCAGCTGCCAAAGTTTTGCACAAAAAGTTTTCATCCCACAGCTTGGAAAGTGGATGCTCTTTTCATTCAATTGGAGCAATCTTCATGTGTATGCCTTTCCACCTCTGCCTCTCCTCCCAAAGGTACTTCTGAAGGTCAGACAGGACAAGCCAAAGATGATTTTAATAGCTCCAGATTGGCCTCGACAGCATTGGTACCCACTACTGAGAAGTCTGATGCGGAGCCTCCATGGCCTTTGCCTTCGATTCCACACCTACTGTCTCAGGAGAACAGTCATTTTACTCAATGTCAAACTTCACTCTCTTCACCTGACAGCCTGGCATATTCTGTTTTAAACCCTGAGGGTCTCAGCTTCCACAACAAGTTTTGAATGTTATTTTGGAGGCCAGAAGGCCTAGTACAAGGAAAGTGTGCATGAATAAATGGAAGAGATTTTTATTTTGGAGTGCAGCAAAGCATTTGATGTTTCTAAGCCTAATTTAAGTGTGGCTCTTCAATACCTTACTGAGTTACTGGACAAAGGTTTGTCCTTCTCTTCTATTAAGATTCATGCTGCAGCAATTTCTGCTCACTATGATTGTGACCCACCATTGTTTTCTCATCCTTTGTTTAAGCAATACCTTAGAGGGCAAAGAATATAAGACCCCCGAGGAGCTCCTACTCCTGCTTGGGATCTCAATTTTGTGTTGGAGAAACTCACTCTACAACCTTTTGAGCCTGCAGCTACTGCTGAGTTGAAATATTTATCATGGAAGACTGCTTTTTTGTTGGCCATTACCTCTGCGAGAAGGGTTTCTGAATTACAGGCCCTTATGGCAGTTGAGCCTTTCTTAATTTTCCATAAGGATAGGGTATCTTTGCGTACTAATCCTTCCTTTATGCCTAAAGTGGTTTCTAGTGTGGCTTTAAACCAAACTATTCATTTGCCTACCTTTTTATGCGAACCCCCAAAATAAAGGGGAAAAGATTTTGCACACTTTGGATATACACAGGCAGTTGCGATATTATTTGAGCAGAACTAAAGGGTTCAGGCAGTCTCAGCAGTTATTTGTTTCTTTTGCTTTGAGTTCTCAGGGCAAGCCTGTGTCAAAACAAACTATTTCTAAGTGGATTGGGTTTTGCATTGCTTTCTGTTATTCCCATCATGGCAAGGAGATTCCAGCTGGGATTAGGCCTCATTCCACTAGGGCTACTGCCACTTCAACAGCTTTTTTAAGGGGGGTGGCAACTAAGGATATCTTGGAGGCAGCTACTTGGAGTTCAGTGCATACTTTCTCTAAGCATTATCACCTTCCACTTTACTCTAAATCTAGGGCTGTTTTTGCCACTGCTATTTTACAGGGCATTTTGGCAGCTCCTGATTCTTTATAGTTGTGCCATCCTCCCTTACCTCTGCTTTGGGATTCTACCCAAGTGTAAGGACTGCAGCAATGTGAGATGAAGAACTTAGTACAGTTTTGTACCTACCATAAATGTAGATGTTCAAGATCCACATTGCTGCAGTCAACCTTTACCCTCCTTCCCCTCTGTAGTTAGAGGCGGTTGTGTGGGTTGGATTGTAAATGTTGTGTATATTGTATATATTGTACATATTATTAGTGCTAGGGTGGTTGGTTGGTTGTTGTCTTTGGGTTTTGACCTTTCTTTTTAGGGTCTTCTGACATCTGGGGCAAGAAAAGACTGAGGATATGACGTCGGTCATGCGCATTTGTACCCTGGCGTCCTGATGTCAGTCTAATGCGCTTGACCCGACGTCAGCCTTATACTTTGATATTCGGACGACCGAGGACAGCGGACTACCCAAGTGTAAGGACTGCAGCAATGTGGATCTTGAACATCTACATTTATGGTAGGTACAAAACTGTACGCACCCCGGTGCGCACCTGCTGATAGGAATAAATTGTGACGCCACAACATCATTTACCTCCTGCAGGTTCTCCACATGGCATCCATGCTGGTATCCTGCGCTTTGATGGCGTTGTGTGGTTGTCTAGGAGGTATGGGACGAGAATTTCATCCTCCAAGTGGCTGTGTGGTGGCAGTCTGCTACGTGGCATACCTGGAAGACATAACGATGAAGACAGGTCACAGTAACTCACAGAGAAGAACAGCTGAACATACATGTGTATCACATTTATTAAGATTACAAATCTGTTTTTGTAAATCTACATGACAGTAACACCACTGACATGTATAGGTCGCACACATTTGACACCTCCTGGTGATGTGATGTTATCACCATATATGTGTGTGTCATGTGATGACATTGCTCATACACCATGTGGATGTTTTCTTGACGTGGGCATGTCTGTTTGCCTGTAGTGGTGTCTTTACCTATCAGCACATGCCTGGATGTGTTCACATTAATGCAATCGACCTTAATGCTGTGTATATGCCACATATATAGTCATACATAGCCGTTAGGGACATGACCTGTGACCCTGCAGACTTACAAGCATGTATGTGTTTTACTATATACATCTACATGGCACTGTACAGCTGTGTAGCATCCTGCCATGTATTGCCTGTGTTGCACATGTGTAACACATGGGACAGTAGCTAGCCTGATGGTATTTGCAGGGTTGGATATCAACTATAGCATGTATGGTCATAGTGATCTAGTAGGCTATATGCCCTGGGCCATTTATGAGCCTAGGCAGACAGGTTACCTAGCTGTAGGCAATAGACAGGTAAGTTTCAGTGGCCAGTTTAAGCAGTGCCACAGAACTGATACACATGGTTACTGATATATTTGGCATGCGGTCATCACACCATGTCACAGAGGGGCGATGTGCAGCTTCGCTGGACAGGGATGCATAGTATGGCAAGAGTATGTTAAGTGTATGGGACAGGGATCTGTCAGGCATGTTGTGATCCTTGTACTAGAAAGGTGGATGTCCATGACATATGTGTTTATTTGGGATCAGGATGTGTTAAGTGTAGCATGTCCAACACCTCTGGGTTGGGCATGGCTTTATTCAGGGTAGGCTGCATGCTACATAGTGCAGCTAGGGATTGTGAAGGGCATTGTAGGCCATCTACATATGGGAAATAACCCTTAAAGGAAATATGTGATCCATTATGGGTCACATGGGTGTTGAGTATGGCTGAGCAGTTATCTCTATATTCCTGGATGTCACCCTGTCATGATTAGGGGTGTCATATATGACTACCTGTCTTTTGTGGTGATGTAACTATCAAAGGAAAGTACTGTCCAGCTGCATCCCATACAGTTGCCATTATGTTGACCGCTGCCTAGATGGTAGTTAATGGGTATAGGGTTTGTAACATAGGGGATGACAATGCAATACATCGCTGTCAGATTGTGGCCATACATCACACACCACACATCTGACACACTAAGACCCTTCTGTATGTTGAACACAGCACAATGAGTCAACTATTGCTCCTAGTTCATAGTCATTTGCAAACATCAATAGGCTGATGCCTTCTGTGTTAGTCTATGTGGTATAGATAACAAAGAGGGGGAGTATCAGGAATGACCCCTGTATTACTGTGGCTGGCACTGGTTTGATGTGCGTGTCAGACACCTTCTGTAGTGTGGGTTCTGCCAGCAGTCCATTTGCCAACCACTCCTGTGACATAGGAATATACACCTAGTTTACTGAGTGTAGCTGGAACACAGTATGGGTGATGGTGTCCTATGACCTGATATGGCCATGATATGCAGTGTGAATCAACCCTACTGTCATCTACATCTGTACCAAGTACATCAATTATGCTGACCACAGTTCATGGCCATACAGACCAGACTCAGCAGGGTAGTTGTGCACTATGTCCTATTATCAATGGTGTCTCCCTTTTGTGGGTGTGATAACTGTTGCTGTGCATCATTCGGTGTATACACAGCCTGACATGGAGCTATGATTAAACATGATGTGTATGTGGATAGCTGAATGTTCTTACATTTGTGTAGGATACACCCTGGGATGCTGACAGGTCCCATGAAAGCTGTATGTATGGCTTTAGAGGGTGTAGCTTGTATCTGCATAGTCATTAGTACAGGGGCCCTGTAGTATACATGGATATATTACTAAGTGTACCTGTTGGGGGTGGAGGGGACGTGCGAGTGGGTTTAGTTTCTCCAAGACCCTATCTGGATGAACGTGTGCTATTTCTGTAGGTGCAGTACCTCCCATGCCATAGTGCTGTGCAGCACGGCAGGTCTTGTCGTTGCCATTATGATTAATGACACAGCTATAGAATGCTCTGTGCTTGGCCGCATAATATGTGGCTGATTAATTTCACAGTAGCTTTGCGTGGTTTTATATGGTGTATCTGAATCTTACTGAGGCTGACCAGGGATAACCTACACTCATGTGTGTTCACTCTTGCAGCAGTTACTCCCTTCTGTGATACAGTTTAAAGCATGGTACCACCAGTTTGTCTACTTGTTTGTGTTGGGTTGACTCTTGGTTCTATTTCAATGGCACAATCACTGCACATATGTGACTGCTTAAGGTTTATTTGTGTAGGATTCAGCATTTGCACATGCATTGTCCATCTGCATGGGTGCCATGGTACTCACCACTCTGCTCTTAGGAAACATAATGTTGGCATTGGAGACTAACTATGTGTAGCATACTGTTAGCCCTGTTTGTGTGACTACTGTGATCCAGGTCAGTGGGGTCGATGGAATCCAACATACACTGAGCGCAGGTGTTGGTACATGAGGACTCTTCCCAGTTCATAATGGAATAGTTGAGAGTAGCCATTATTATGGTTCTGTCTCAGACCTAATCTTCCCCATTACAGCACATTATGACAGTTGGGAAGTCAAGAGCCTGGTGGGTGATCTGTCTCAATGTGCATTTTGAATTCCACTTTGGCACAAAGGTAGTTGCTCAGCATAATGCATCTGATGTTATGCAAGTGCAATTAGCGTGGGGGTATACATATCCTTCAGGAATATGGACACACCTGCGGCCCGTGTGTTCAATATAGGATGATGGGCAGAGGTGAGGTATGTGTTATAAGATGGTCATGCAAGTGTGCTCTCCAGAGCATTGAAACATGTCTCAGCCACTGCACAGATATGTTATCCATGTTAGAGATTGACATATGTGTGTCCGTATAGTTTTTCTGACATGTATGATTGTGTGGCGAGACCTGCAGTTTATTGCCTGGCTGTCCCTGTAACAGCGGTGGACCCTCACTTGAACTGTGCATGATGAAGGCACTATAGGAAGCATGAGCCCTAGGCAGTATCTAGATTCCCATGGGTGACAGGTGCAGGCCCTGTCTGGCAAAGTATCATGGTCTGTCAACCATGTTATTCCAGGATGACAGATACTGGATACCCTGTGACATGCACCACTACATTAGACAATTGTGGAATACAATCCTTTTGTCCCTGTACTGCAGTATCATTCTGGCCAATGGCAGAATGCTACCCAGGCCTTGGGACATACCTGCATGGGCTACAAGACCTGACAGTTCCTACATGTGTTTCCATGCAGTCCAGGCTACTGCATCACAGGTCCTGCACACCAACACTGAATATGCCAGAGCCATGTATATAGTTCAAAAGGTGGTCTGAGTGTATGAGTATGTGGCTAATCATGGCAGACAGGCAGCTGACAGTATGTATGCCCTCGTATAGGTCGCTGTGTAACATAGTGCTAGAGTTTGCATTCACAAATGAGTACTGTTGGGCATGTTTCCAGTCATGTGTTCAGAGGTGTGGCACAAATATGCAAATTATGTCATACAGTTTGTGTATTTCGGTGTCTGTCTCTTCCTGCTTGTTGGGTCACTTGTTTGGCCAGATACTTAGACGTGTCTGTGAATGTGTGTGATTTCCTATAGTGTGTGTGGGTGTCCTTACTGTGTTCTGGTAAGGGTATGTGTTGGTTGTGTTGATGAGCTGCATGTGTTAACCTACACCTCATGACTGTCCAGTCCAGTCATGGCTGTAGACTGGGCTGCCTTCCAGCTTACCCCCAGCTGCATCCCAAACAATGTGTGGGGCATGGTGTTAGGTGGGTCTGGCAGTGTACATGGCATAGAGATTACATTCCTCCAGGATGGCCACATACACAAAGCTGACATTAGGAAACACCAGTAGCTGATTAGTGGACATGCCTGTATGAGCAGTCAGTACTACAAGTACCAAGTACTGTCTTTAGTTTACGTATTGCCTATGAAGATGTTTTAGACAGTGATGCTCACATATAAATATTTGTGTTATGGACGTGACAACACTGGCTATTACGGAAACATTGTAACTACCTTTAGCAGCAATCCTCCTCTGAGGAGCACATCACATCCTGTTAGTTGATTATAGATGATGCAAGTGTCTACAGGTCTGTTTCCTTCCCTGGTTATATACTCACATGTCCACCAGGACCATGAGCTCTGTTGGGCAAAGACACCCACTCCCCAAACAGAGTCATGTATCAATAGGCTCTGATGCCACTGTCAACATGATCAGGATATAATCAGATAGTGTGAGCCATCACCTATGATGTGGCTATTACACATGGGCAGCTGTCTCCTACATCTTACACTCCTACTGCAGATGTTACACTGGAGTTAAAGATGATATGCAACCTGTTTCATTACCAGTGTTGTGCACTACCTTGCATACAGTATGTGCAGGCAGCTGTTAGGTTGGCAATGAGAGGTTGGGCTACACAAACATGGTAGTTCAACCAGTGTGTCTGTACTCTCAATATCCACTCTATGTAGGTGTGCACATAATAAAAGATTCTTGGGACTTTTTGGGAAGAATTAAAGATGAGCTGTGGGACAATGATGTAATATTCTTAACCATTGACGTAGTGGAATTATTTACATCTATTCCCAAACAGGAAGGCTTAGAAATCTTTAGGGACTGCCTATACAAGAATACCACATTAGACAAAGACAAAAAAGATCTAGTAGTGGAATTCATGGAAATAGTTTTAGATTATAACTACATTATGTTTGATGGAGAATATTACAGGCAACATAGAGGTGTTGCTATGGGGGCTTCTTGTGCCCTGTATTTGCAATCTTGTACTTTTACAGTGGGGAGCAAATAAATGTGTTTTAGAAGTGAGTTTTCCAACATATGAGACTATATGTTAGGTTTTGGATGACATATTTATTTTATGGAAGCCCTGAAAATAGCATTAAAAGATTTGGTTAAAACATCATGAAAGCCACAGGATTTTTAAAGTTTATGTATGTGTATGACAAAAAAGGAATAAACTGTTTGGACACATACATAGAAAAGGATACTAATTGTTTTAAATCCAAGATATACAGGAAACCATCCTTCAGCAACTCTTACTTGCAATATTTTAGTGACCATCCGGTCAGACAAAAGAACAGTATAGTCAAAGGACAATTAATTAGGGTAGCAAGAATGACTTCAAAACAGGAAGATATACAAGAGGAATTAAGGAAAGTAGCTTTTATGTTTCAAGAAAGGGGGTACCCAGTTAAAGTGGTAAATGAATATGTTGAGTACATTAGGAATAAATGGGGAAAGAAGTACAAGCCACTACTAGGGAACAACAATGCTTTATATGAAGGAAAAGGTACAAAAGATACAGTAAGTAAAAAATATGAAAGAGCTATGATTGTTCCATATGGTGGTAATGCAAAAGAGGTAGAGAAAATTATTAATAAAACTGGGCCATTCTAGAAATAACCCTAAACTTTGGAATATAGGAGCAAGTAAACCTAACTTTGTATATAAAGTAGGCCCAAATTTGAAAAATAATTTTGAGATGCCCACAAAGATGAACAACAGGCATGGGACTACAAAGAGTGGGAACTGTTCTGGTGTAAATATATATGTACAGAGGAAAAGATAAAAATTAATAATTACTTAAAAAATGTAGTGAAACCTGAGAAAGGGAATTGTCAAACTACTGGAGTCATTTATTTGGCTATGTGTAAATCCTGTCCCAGTTTTTATGTAGGTAAAACTGAAAGAAAACTGAGGACAGGATATACGAACACACATACCAGATAAGCACTAAGAATACTAATAATGCCCTATACAGACATATTAGTAACTCTCAGGATTGTAAAGAGTTCAATTTTATTATTTTAGAGAAAGTATTAAGAAATCAGAGGGGTGAGGACTATAGAAGATATATAGAAGAAAGGGAAACAAAATGGCAAATTAAATTACAAGCAAGTCTAACCCCAGGCTTAAATGAAATTATTTCTATAAAGCCGTTATTAAATAAAAAAGTGGATTTTATGAAATGAAATGATATGGTTTTACATAATTAAATGAAAATGAGAATTGTATTTTTTACATTTAACATGTTTTTTAACAAAAAGATTTTAAAGATGGTTTTAATATGTACTTGCACTTTAAATACATCCTATCAATTTTTTAATGAGTGATATCACTGATTGAATAAAGTATTTAATGGGGAAATGAGGAATGAATGTAGATTCTGATGAAATCCCTTAATGGAGGGAAGAAAGCGCTCAATCGTTTGTAATTGTGAATAAAAACTTTGAAGAAGTGATTTCCAGCCGTAGCAGTGTTTGTTTTCAGGATTATTAGGTGTGCACATAGCCATTTGGCCCAGCCCTGTAACAAGGGTCACTACACATTTGCATAACATGTACACATGCACAGCTGTTATTGCTTGCAAATGATAGTAAAGAGGTAGATATTACATGTGTTATGTTCATAGGTTCATAGGTTCATAGATTAGTACTAAGCTAACTGCCCTTGCGAGCCATTTTAAGCCTAGCCAATTATCCCTTGTGAAACTCAAACCCTGCACCTTGTGTTTGTAAGGCAAACACCTTAACCATTAGGCCACCCTCCCAACCCTGGATGTCATGGATAGTTACCTGGCTCTTCCACTTATCTTTGCTATCATGCTACTAACCTGTCAGATGAATACTAATGCTATGCATCCTGTCACTGAGTATTGTAATTGCCAGTAGACATAACTACTGTTTGCATAGTAACATAACAGAGACTGCTATGTAGAGATAGAATACAGATCTGCCCTAGAATACTGTAGATTGCACACAAAGTTATTGTGCACAATATCCCATAAGCACGCACACCTATATTTTGCACTTTCGTAAGCCCACCTTTAACATGTTCCATTCTTACTTATATTAATTCCATACATATATGTCGCATCTAAGTTTACAATATATATCTACATATACTATCCTGATGTTATAGCACATACTTATTTGGATCAATCCTGATACTGACAGTGGCTGGAAGGCGGATTAGTGGGTTCCAAGTCCATATCATCCCTTGTGGTGTATGTGGAGAGTGCCGTGTGACTCCTACAGCAGTACACACACATAGAATTACTACAAGCATTACTACTGCTTAACAATACATTGCTACAAGACAGCTTATTTCCACTATATGCATTGATTACACTGTAATTTCTTACAATGCAGGTACTACATACTACAGACATACTCACATGTTATTCATACCGGGCCTCTTAGTAATTGAGGTGTTATTAACTAGTGTTAATACTCATTTTAGGTTCTGCTCTTCAGTGTTTTGTACTGTCCTACAGGTGGCAGATACAGATGGTTTGAATGTGCACAAGGCAATCTTTTTTTAGTTACAGATAGAGTAAATATTGTGCTATCCCCGATAACCAATTGAATTGTTCCCTAAGTAGCTAATTACATTTCACATCAGCTAAGCTGCCATACTGCCTTAGCCAATACCATGGCTAAGCAGTGGAGTATATAATTGAGTACCTCCACTTGGGCATTGTCCCTTTTCCTTACTTCGAGAGGGACAGAAGCGTGGAAGTTTTGTTTGGAATCCATGCAAATTAGCCATGTGGAGGCAGTGAACAGTAATATATTGTGTGTAATGCCTAGAGGAGTTGGTCTAAATGTGAGTACTGTTGTTATATTTCTGAACATTGCTACTTGTGCAGGGTTTGTCTATGTACTGTAATACTTCTGCATATGTTTCAGTTCTGGCCAGGTTGTTTTGACCAGAAATCAAGGCTGCACAGCTATGGCATATAATGTTAGGGGTTTACAGTGTGCTTACCAGACATATTTAGTTTAGCATTACTGTGTATCATACTGTGCTAATAATCAGTAATCGGTTAAAACTTCCTGGTGTACTAAACTTTCCAACCCACTGAAACGTGGATTAGTTCATACAAACCCTGTTACATCAGCAGCTGTTCAATTGTATATAAAGACAACTCTTTTCACATATGGCCAAGTGCCCAGTGTGTCTATATTCAGGTATGTTAAAAGGTTTCAACAGATGTTGTGCCAGGCATGCATAAATTGGTTATGGTATGACAGTATGTATTGATGTAATTATTTTTAGTTGTGGGGTAGATGTTGGTGGAGTGTACATAGCACATGCAGGTATGTAGGAACCCCTTTATACAATGTCTATATGTGTGTGGGTATTCTTTTTCCTCTAATGTGAACACCTATCCCTTTAGTTAGACTAATACTATGGTAATTGGCAGGCTGATTCATTAAAGGCACTATTAAATGCTTCCTGTATAGCACATGCAGGTACTGTCTAAGATCCTTAATATGAATCCTTTTGGCAATACATTTGGAATGTAATAAAAGATTTGCAAAATGAAAGCTGTCTGTGTAATTTGTCATGGATATTTTGCAGTCATTGCAGTTGTGTTGGTGACTGTGTCCATAGAACATATTATTGTAATAGTGTATTGGCATATACTCTTCTACATGTTATGTTCATGTAATTGTGTTTAAGAGGGGGGTGGCAGAATGTGTGATTGCTATGGTCCCATGTGTTATACTCAGATATGACCACTTCAGATGTAATGCCTACAGACATATATGTATATTATTATTGTGTGTGTGTGTGTGTATATATATATATATATATATATATATATATATATATATATATATTTCTCCATCTATCTATATATATATATAATAGTATGTTTGTATATATATATATATATATATATATATATATATATATTGTTGTACCTTTCAGCTTTTCTTGGTTAGGGAAATGCCACAGAGCGAACTGTCCGGCTAATGATTGGCAGGTAGATTTTACATGCTGGCTATGGTCTTGCTCTTAATGCAATAACCTTCAACGAAGGAACGCCTATTCACGATGTCGCCACATACAGAAGACGCCTAACTAAGAATCAACGGGCAATGTCTAACTGTGGAGGCTTACAACGCTTTATATATATATATATATATATATATATATATACATATATATATATATATATATATATATATATATATGTATATATATATGCAGGTGTGTGTATATGTATATAGATGTATACATTATTGCATACGCTTATCTGTACCTTACAGATGTGTAGATGTTTTAACCTATCTATATATCTACATATGTAGACCTGTATATATCGACATGTCTCTTATGTATCTCTCTTTTATATATATATATATATATATATATATATATATATATATATATATATCTATATCTATGAACATACACCTTTATTGGGTACACATGGCTACATCCTATTTCCAACACATTCCTCCCTTTTGTGTTTTAACCTGTTTGCATACACAACTGGGACAGGTACAGCCCAGGGTAGCTTAGTGTTAGGTTACTCTGAGGATGGAGTACATGGCTGTGGGTTCTGACTGGTAGGTGCTGCTGGCTCTTATCTCTCAGAGCAGGCACTCGGTAGGGAAAGTGTGAATAACGCCATTTACGCTGCTGTGAGCAGGTTTACCCTGCTATTCAAAGGCCATTGGCAAAGGTCAAACATGTGAAGCTGCCCATTTAATATCGTTTCAGCACTGCTTACCATTGGCGAAATGCACATGGAAACCCGCCACAACTGCTTAGGAGTGCTTTTAACCACCTGCATTCAAAAGCCTTTATTCTGGCTCTCTAAAATAACCTAACAACCCTGCAGGTCTTGAACCCGGGACCATGAACACCACAGTCACTGACTTTACCTACTAAGGCATCTGAGATATGTACTAATGTTATGGTAAGTTTAGAATATACATAGCCAGCATATTCTCACTACTGAAAACAAATGTGCAGTCATTTGCGTAGCTATATGTCTGATACATGTTAATGTTCATGTTTGTGAAAGTAGGTGTTGCAATGCACATGCCAGGGTGCATTATGAATGAGAAGGTTCTTGCTTTGTGTCCTTTTTTATATTGTCCCCATACTCCATGTATACCCCTCCAGTTCACTTATTGACATCCAACCCAGGCCCTTCTTGATGCATGATTGCATTACCCATCATTCCTCCCCACCCCAATCTTCACATACACAAATAACCACCCTCTATGGTGAATTAGGTTAATATTAATTGTTATAATACCAGAGCTGACGTAGTTTTGTGTACACTCCACCTTTGGAGCAAGCTTCTGTGTCACTTAAGGTGTCTTACAGATGTTTATATATACATATTGATGTAACTGTATAAAAAAAAAAAAAAAAAAAAATATATATATATATATATATATATATATATATATATATATATATATCATCACTCGACATATATATATATATATATATATATATATATATATATATATATATATATATATATATTTCAGATTAGTTTGCAACAGTAATACATCTGTAGACTGGAATGCATTGTTCACACACTACAGTACATTACAATGTACTGTACATAAAATATGCTAACTGCCTTTTGTTAAAAAGCACATCTAAAATATAAACAAATACAAAATGCTCTAGAACATAACAGCAATGTATCTGAGCTATAAATAACTTTCCATTGCACCCAAACAATGATACCATATAGAAAACTGGTAAATAATAAAATCCATATCAATGGTGCAAGGCAATATTATCACCTGCTACTTGTACTTATTTATATTTTTAAAATTGTCCTTTTCAGTCCCCAAATTTCCCAAAACTGACCCAAATGACAAACCCAAAGAAGCATGACTGTCTTCACACTGCCAATGAATTTGTGACAATACTTATTCTCACTGCTACATCTAAACTTCAGAGGGTTAAAAGTTTCCTTTTGCCAGCTGTCATCTCACTAGTGCTTTCCTGCTGCCACCAGCTTATCTTGCTGACAGCATATGATGGACGACAGACTACCTGACAAGCATGTAGTCACAGCTGGGATAACAGGTGACCCAAACCCGAAAAATGTGATCTCATACTTTACTTAATCATGTACAAGGCTCAGCTGTCTGGATGTACTCACATGTTTAAAAATTTCCCGCCTGGTTTTAGCTCATTTATAAAATAAGTGAAACTGAATGGATGCTCTCAAAGGTTCCACCTTATTCTGTTACCAGACATTATCTAAAATTTTTAATGTTAACGCACAATTTTCATGGTTTTCCTAATTCTTGCAGGGCAAGGAAATGTATCCCTTGTATTACTAATCCAGTAAAAATTTATCAGGTTATTGTCTTTGAAAATTGGTGCAAGAAAAATCCCTTAAATAGTCTATTGAATTGTATAAACATGATTCATTTTGGAAATAATGGAATTGCTTTATTAATGGTATTAAAGATTAGCAAATTATAAATAGCTAGAAATGTGTAGCACTCACACAAAAAATAAATTATATAAATTGACATAACACAGTCAGTAAAAAAGCAATTGATTCTCAGATATTTTTTTCTATATTAACTGTTTGTAAAACTGCCTTTATTCTAGAAGTTAGTCAAAAAAGTATTTTTTTAAAAGGGTTTCCCCTTTTTTGGTTTTCCCCCTTTAACAATTTTTTGAAAACACACCACCAATGTATTCACTGTTGTTCACACATCTGGCAATGACAGTTTGGAAGATTTAGTGTAGGTGTTTCATATAGTCTTCAATTGTTTTACATAGGTAAACAGTGTGATGCATTGCAGGTCTGACCAGTGTCCATTAACAGAACCACCATACTTTATGTGTACGTGTGTTATGGCAGATAGCATGCAATTAATATGTTCCGTGCATTATCAAGCCTGGTAAATAATAACAATCTCACCTGACACAGGCTGCTGTCACTGCAAAACACCAGAGGTACCTAAACAGGAGGGTCACAGCAGTAAGATCATTATCCACACCTGTATAATAGCTACAGGGTGCAATGTCTATGTTAGCACATAAACCAGTAAAATATACTATACTATGGAGTATGCACATCTGTGCATACATAGAGTAGCAGACTATAGTATGTGACATGTGTGCATACATGCCTTGAATATGATGTTACATTACATATTGTACAGTAACACATGTAACTATGTGATATATAGTTGTGTTTTATGTGCAGTAGTGACTTACCAGGCAACTCCAGGCTCGGTGGTTGAGAGCACCCACCTCCACAATACCAGCTAAAGCTTGTGGATGGAGGTCTGCAGGTGTCCCCAGGTTGGCCAATAGCTCCTCGGTATGTGTGAGTGGGGGCTGGGTGAGTGCCCCCCCCCACCTGTTGCACCTTGTTCCCTGGTGATTGCATTAGCACCCTGTTTCGCCCATCTTATCAAGTCAGTGCTGTGTTGGTGCACCTGCTGATAGGTGCGATTGTGACGGCCAACATCATTTACTCTCCTGCAGAGTTCCTCCCACAGGGCATCCTGCTGCTGTGCATCCTGTGGCACATGGCTGAAGAGCGTTGTGTAGTTGTCAAGGAGGTATGGGATGAGGACCTCATCCTCCAAGCGGCTGTACAGTGGCAGTCTGCTATGTGGCATCCCTAGAAGACATAACGATGGAGACAGGTCACAGTAACTCAGAGAGAAGTACAGCAGTACAGCTGAACATACATGTGTATCACATTTATTAAGATTACAACTACGTCTTTGTAAATCTACATGACACTAACACCACTGACATGTATAAGTCACACACAATTGACACCTACTGGTGATGTGATGTTATCACCATATATGTGTGTGTCATGTGATGACATTGCTCATCCATGTGGATGTTGTCTTGACATGGGCATGTCTGTTTGCCTGTAGTGGTGTTTTTACCTATCAGCACATGCCTGTATGTGTTCACATTAATGCAATTGACCTTAATGCTGTGTATATGCCACACATATAGTCAAACATAGCCATTAGGGACATGACCTGTGACACTGCAGACTTACAAGTATGTATGTTTTTGCCATATACATCTACATGGCACTGTACAACTGTGTAGCATACTGCCATGTATTGCCTGTGTTGCACATGTGTAACACATGGGACAATAGCTAGCCTGATTGTATTTGCAGGGTTGGATATCAACTATAGCATGTATGGTCATAGTGATCTAGTAGGCTATATGCCCTGGTCCATTTATGAGCCTAGGCAAACAGGTTACCTAGTTGTAGGCAAGAGACAGGTAGGTTTCAGTGGCCAGTTCAAGCAGTGCCACAGAACTGATACACATGGTTACTGATATATTTGGCATGCGGTCATTACACCATGTCACAGAGAGGGGCAATATGCAGCTTCGTTGGACACGGATGCATAGTATGGCAAGAGTATGTTAAGTGTATGGGCCAGGGATCTGTCAGGCATGTTGTGATCCTTGTACTAGAAAGGTGGATGTCCATGACATATGTGTTTATTTGGGATCAGGATGTGTTAAGTGTAGCATGTCCAACACCTCTGGGTTGGGCATGGCTTTATTCAGGGTAGGCTGCATGCTACATAGTGCAGCTAGGGATTGTGAAGGGCAGTGTAGGCCATCTACGCATGAGCAATAACCCTTAAAGGAAATATGTGATCTATTATGGGTCACATGGGTGTTGAGTATGGCTGAGCAGTTATCTCTATATTCCTGGATGGCACTCTGTCATGATTAGGGGTGCCACATATGACTACCTGTCTTTTGTGGTGATGTAACTATCAAAGGGAAGTACTGTCCAGCTGCATCCCATACACACAGTTGCCATTATGTTGACCGCTGCCTAGATGGTAGTTAATGGGTATAGGGTTTGTAACATAGGGGATGACAATGCAATACTTCGCTGTCAGATTGTGGCCATACATCACACACCACACATCTGACACACTAAGACCCTTCTGTATGTTTAACGCAGCACACAATGAGTCAACTATTGCTCCTAGTTCATAGTCATTTGCAAACATCAATAGGCTGATGCCTTCTGTGTTAGTCTATGTGGTATAGATAACAAAGAGGGGGAGTATCAGGAATGACCCCTGTATTACTGTGGCTGGCACTGGTTTGATGTGCGTGTATTCGTCAGACACCTTCTGTAGTGTGGGTTCTGCCAGCAGTCCATTTGCCAACCACTCCTGTGACATAGGAATATACACCTAGTTTACTGAGTGTAGCTGGAACACAGTATGGGTGATGGTGTCCTATGACCTGATATGGCCATGATATGCAGTGTGAATCAACCCTACTGTCATCTACATCTGTACCAGGTACATCAATTATGTTGACCACAGTTCATGGCCGTACAGACCAGACTCAGCTGGGTAGTTGTGCACTATGTCCCATTATCAATGGTGTCTCCCTTTTTGTGGGGTGTGATAACTGTTGCTGTGCATCATTCGGTGTATACACAGCCTGACATGGAGCTATGATTAAACATGATGTGTGTGTGGATAGCTGAATGTTCTTACATTTGTGTAGGATACACCCTGGGATGCTGACAGGTCCCATGAAAGCTGTATGTATGGCTTTAGAGGGTGTAGCTTGTATCTGCATAGTCATTAGTACAGGGGTCCTGTAGTATACATGGATATATTACTAAGTGTACCTGTTGGGGGTGGAGGGGAGGTGGGAGTGGGTTTAGTTTCTCCGAGACCCTATCTGGATGAACGGGTGCTATTTCTGTAGGTGCAGTACCTCCCATGCCATAGTGCTGTGCAGCACGGCAGGTCTTGTTGTTGCCATTACGATTAATGACACAGCTATAGAATTCTCTGTGCTTGGCCGCATAATATGTGGCTGATTAATTTCACAGTAGCTTTGCGTGGTTTTATATGGTGTATCTGAATCTTACTGAGGCTGACCAGGGATAACCTACACTCATGTGTGTTCACTCTTGCAGCAGTTACTCCCTTCTGTGATACAGTTTAAAGCATGGTACCACCAGTTTGCCTACTTGTTTGTGTTGGGTTGACTCTTGGTTCTATTTCAATGGCACAATCACTGCACATATGTGACTGCTTAAGGTTTATTTGTGTAGGATTCAGCATTTGCACATGCATTGTCCATCTGCATGGGTGCCATGGTACTCACCACTCTGCTCTTAGGAAACATAATGTTGGCATTGGAGACTAACTATGTGTAGCATACTGTTAGCCCTGTTTGTGTGACTACTGTGATCCAGGTCAGTGGGGTCGATGGAATCCAACATACATTGAGCGCAGGTGTTGGTACATGAGGACTCTTCCCAGTTCATAATGGAATAGTTGAGAGTAGCCATTATTATGGTTCTGTCTCAGACCTAATCTTCCCCATTACAGCACATTATGACAGTTGGGAAGTCTGCGGCCTGGTGGGTGATCTGTCTCAATGTGCATTTTGAATTCCACTTTGGCACAAAGGTAGTTGCTCAGCATAATGCATCTGATGTTATGCAAGTGCAATTAGCGTGGGGGTATACATATCCTTCAGGAATATGGACACACCTGTGGCCCGTGTGTTCCAATATAGGATGATGGGCAAGAGGTGAGGTATGTGTTATAAGATGGTCATGCAGGTGTGCTCTCCAGAGCATTGAAACATGTCTCAGCCACTGCACAGATATGTTATCCATGTTAGAGATTGACATATGTGTGTCCGTATAGTTTTTCTGACATGTATGATTGTGTAGCGAGACCTGCAGTTTATTGCCTGGCTGTCCCTGTAACAGCGGTGGACCCTCACTTGAACCGTGCATGATGAAGGCACTATAGGGGAAGCATGAGCCCTAGGCAGTATCTAGATTCCCATGGGTGACAGGTGCAGGCCCTGTCTGGCAAAGTATCATGGTCTGTCAACCATGTTATTCCAGGACGACAGATACTGGATACCCTGTGACATGCACCACTACACTAGACAATTGTGGAATACAATCCTTTTGTCCCTGTACTGCAGTATCATTCTGGCCAATGGCAGAATGCTACCCAGGCCTTGGGACATACCTGCATGGGCTACAAGACCTGACAGTTCTTACATGTGTTTCCATGCAGTCCAGGCTACTGCATCACAGGTCCTGCACACCAACATTGAATATGCCAGAGCCATGTGTATAGTTCAAAAGGTGGTCTGAGTGTATGAGTATGTGGCTAATCATGGCAGACAGGCAGCTGACAGTATGTATGCCCTCGTATAGGTCGCTGTGTAACATAGTGCTAGAGTTTGCATTCACAAATGAGTACTGTTGGGCATGTTTCCAGTCATGTGTTCAGAGGTGTGGCACAAATATGCAAACTATGTCATACAGTTTGTGTATTTCGGTGTCTGTCTCTTCCTGCTTGTTGGGTCACTTGTTTGGCCAGATACTTAGACGTGTCTGTGAATGTGTGTGATTTCCTGTAGTGTGTGTGGGTGTCCTTACTGTGTTCTGGTAAGGGTATGTGTTGGTTATGTTGATGAGCTGCATGTGTTAACCTACACCTCATGACTGTCCAGTCCAGTCATGGCTGTAGACTGGGCTGCCTTCCAGCTTACCCCTGTAGCTGCATCCCAAACAATGTGTGGGGCATGGTGTTAGGTGGGTCTGGCAGTGTACATGGCATAGAGATTACATTCCTCCAGGATGGCCACATACACAAAGCTGACATTAGGAAACACCAGTAGCTGACTAGTGCACATGCCTGCATGAACAGTCAGTACTACAAGTACCAAGTACTGTATTTAGTTTATGTATTGCCTATGAAGATGTTTTAGACAGTGATGCTCACATATAAATATTTGTGTTATGGACGTGACAACACTGGCTATTACGGAAACATTGTAACTACCTTTAGCAGCAATCCTCCTCTGAGGAGCACATCACATCCTGTTAGTTGATTATAGATGATGCAAGTGTCTACAGGTCTGTTTCCTTCTCTGGTTATATACTCACATGTCCACCAGGGCCATGAGCTCTGTTGGGCAAAGACACCCACTCCCCAAACAGAGTCATGTATCAATAGGCTCTGATGCCACTATCAACATGATCAGGATATAATCAGATAGTGTGAGCCATCACCTATGATGTGGCTATTACACATGGGCAGCTGTCTCCTACATCTTACACTCCTACTGCAGATGTTACACTGGAGTTAAAGATGATATGCAACCTGTTTCATTACCAGTGTTGTGCACTACCTTGCATACAGTATGTGCAGGCGGCTGTTAGGTTGGCAATGAGAGGTTGGGCTACACAAACCTGGTAGTTCAACCAGTGTGTCTGTACTCTCAGTATCCACTCTATGTAGGTGTGCACATAATAAAAGATTCTTGGGACTTTTGGGGAAGAATTAAAGATGAGCTGTGGGACAATGATGTAATATTCTTAACCATTGATGTAGTGGAATTATTTACATCTATTCCCAAACAGGAAGGCTTAGAAATCTTTAGGGACTGCCTATACAAGAATACCACATTAGACAAAGACAAAAAAGATCTAGTAGTGGAATTCATGGAAATAGTTTTAGATTATAACTACATTATGTTTGATGGAGAATATTACAGGCAACATAGAGGTGTTGCTATGGGGGCTTCTTGTGCCCCTGTATTTGCCAATCTTGTACTTTTACAGTGGGAGCAAATAAATGTGTTTAGAAGTGAGTTTTTCCAACATATGAGACTATATGTTAGGTTTTTGGATGACATATTTATTTTATGGAAAGGCCCTGAAAATAGCATTAAAGATTTGGTTCAACATCTCAACGAAAGCACAGGATTTTTAAAGTTTACGTATGTGTATGACAAAAAAGGAATAAACTGTTTGGACACATACATAGAAAAGGATACTAATTGTTTTAAATCCAAGATATACAGGAAACCATCCTTCAGCAACTCTTACTTGCAATATTTTAGTGACCATCCGGTCAGACAAAAGAACAGTATAGTCAAAGGACAATTAATT
The DNA here is from genome assembly GCF_019279795.1 of Protopterus annectens. Classification (NCBI taxonomy): domain Eukaryota; kingdom Metazoa; phylum Chordata; order Ceratodontiformes; family Protopteridae; genus Protopterus; species Protopterus annectens. The sequence continues at coordinate 1,043,002,671 of NC_056741.1, forward strand.
AGGGTAGCAAGAATGACTTCAAAACAGGAAGATATACAAGAGGAATTAAGGAAAGTAGCTTTTATGTTTCAAGAAAGGGGGTACCCAGTTAAAATGATAAATGAATATGTTGAGTACATTAGGAATGAATGGGGAAAGAAGTACAAGCCACTACTAGGGAACAACAATGCTTTATATGAAGGAAAAGGTACAAAAGATACAGTAAGTAAAAATATGAATGATTGTTCCATATGGTGGTAATGCAAAAGAGGTAGAGAAAATTATTAATAAAAACTGGGCCATTTTGAGAAATAACCCTAAACTTTGGAATATAGGAGGAAGTAAACCTAACTTTGTATATAAAGTAGGCCCAAATTTGAAAAATAATTTTGAGATGCCCACAAAGATGAACAACAGGCATGGGACTACAAAGAGTGGGAACTGTTCACAGTGTAAATATATATGTACAGAGGAAAAGATAAAAATTAATAATTACTTAAAAAATGTAGTGAAACCTGAGAAAGGGAATTGTCAAACTACTGGAGTCATTTATTTGGCTATGTGTAAATCCTGTCCCAGTTTTTATGTAGGTAAAACTGAGAGAAAACTGAGGGACAGGATATATGAACACACATACCAGATAAGCACAAAAAATACTAACAATGCCCTATACAGACATATTAGTAATTCCCAAGATTGTAAAGAGTTCAATTTTATTATTTTAGAGAAAGTATTAAGAAATCCGAGGGGTGAGGACTATAGAACATATATAGAAGAAAGGGAAACAAAATGGCAAATTAAATTACAAGCAAGTCTAACCCCAGGCTTAAATGAAATTATTTCTATAAAGCCTTTATTAAATAAAAAAGTGGATTTTATGAAATGAAATGATATGGTTTTACATAATTAAATGAAAATGAGAATTGTATTTTTTACATTTAACATGTTTTTTAACAAAAAGATTTTAAAGATGGTTTTAATATGTACTTGCACTTTAAATACATCCTATCAATTTTTTAATGAGTGATATCACTGATTGAATAAAGTATTTAATGGGGAAATGGGGAATGAATGTAGATTCTGATGAAATCCCTTAATGGAGGGAAGAAAGCGCTCAATCGTTTGTAATTGTGAATAAAAACTTTGAAGAAGTGATTTCCAGCCGTAGCAGTGTTTGTTTTCAGGATTATTAGGTGTGCACATAGCCATTTGGCCCGGCCCTGTAACAAGGGTCACTACACATTTGCATAACATGTACACATGCACAGCTGTTATTGCTTGCAAATGATAGTAGAGAGGTGATATTACATGTGTTATGTTCATAGGTTCATAGATTAGTACTAAGCTAACTGCCCTTGCGAGCCATTTTAAGCCTAGCCAATTATCCCTTGTGAGACTCAAACCCTGCACCTTGTGTTTGTAAGGCAAACACCTTAACCATTAGGCCACCTTCCCAACCCTGGATGTCATGGATAGTTACCTGGCTCTTCCACTTATCTTTGCTATCATGCTACTAACCTGTCAGATTAATACTAATGCTATGTATCCTGTCACTGAGTATTGTAATTGCCAGTAGACATAACTACTGTTTGCATAACATAACAGAACTGCTATGTAGAATAGACTACAGATCTGCCTAGAATACTGTAGATTACACAGTTATTGGCACAATATCCCATAATGCACACCATATTTGCACTGTAAGCCCACCTTTAACATGTTCATCTTACTTATACACCCATACATATGTCGACTGTTACAATATATCGACATATACTATCCCCTGTTATAGCACATACTTGTTGGATCAATCCTGACACTGACAGTGGCTGGAAGCGAATTGGTGGGTTCCAAGTCCATATCATCCCTTGTGGTGTATGTGGAGAGTGCCGTGTGACCTACAGCAGTACACACATAGAATACTACAAGCATTACTACTGCTCAACAATACATTGCTACAAGACAGCTATTTCCACTATATGCATTGATTACACTGTAATTCTTACAATGCAGGTACTACATACACAGACATACTACATGTTATTCATACCGTCTTAGTAATTGGAGGTGTTATTAACTAGTGTAATACTCATTTTCGGTTCATCTTTCAGTGTTTTGTACTGTCCTACAGGTAGATACAGATGGTTTGAATGTGTGACAAGGCAATCTTTTTTAGTTACAGATGAGTAACATGTGTTATCCCGATAACCAATTGGTGTTCCTAAGTAGCTAATTACATTCACATCAGCTGCGCTGCTACTGCCTTACCCAATACCATGGCTACAGTGGAGTATAATTGAGTACTCCACTTGGGCATTGTCCCTTTTCCTTACTTGCGAGGAGGACAGCGTGGAAGTTTTGTTTGGAATCTATTGCAACAGCTGTATGGAGACGAACAGTAATATATTGTGTGTAATGCCTAGAGGAGTTGGTCTAAATGTGAGTACTGTTGTTATATTTCTGAACATTGCTACTTGTGCAGGGTTTGTCTGTACCTAATACTTCTGCATATGTTTCAGTCTGGCTAGGTTGTTTGACCAGCTCAAGGCTGCATAGCTATGCATATAATGTTAGGGGTTTACAGTGTGCTTACCAGACATATTTAGTTTGGTATTACTGTGTATCATACTGTGCTAATAATCAGTAATCGGTTAAACTTCCTGGTGTACTAAACTTTCAACCCACTGAAACGGGATTAGTTCATACAAACCCTGTTACATCAGCAGCTGTTCAATTGTATAAAGACAACTCTTTCACATAGGGCCATGTTAGTGTGTCTATGTTCAGGTATGTTAAGGTTTCGGCAGATGTTGTACAGTAGTTGCATAATTGGTTATGGTATGACAGTATGCATTGATGTAATTATTTCGGTTGTGGGGTAGATGTTGGTGGGTGTACATAGCACATGCAGGTATGTAGGAACCCCTTTTATACAATGTCTATATGTGTGTGGGTATTCTTTCCCTATGTGAACACCTATCCCTTAGTAGACTAATACTATGGTAATTGCAGGCTGATTCATTAAGGCACTATTAAATGCTTCCTGTATAGCATGCAGGTACTGTTCGTCCTTGAATCCTTTTAGCAATACATTGGAATGTAATAAAGATTTGCAAAATGAAAGCTGTCTGTGTAATTTTGTCATGGATATTTGCAGTCATTGCAGTTGTGTTGGTGACTGTGTCCATAGAACATATTTGTAATAGTGTATTGGCATACACTCTTCATATGTTATGTTCATATTGTGTTTGGGGGGGGGGCAGAATGTGTGATTGCTATGGTCCATGTTATACTCAGATATGACCACTTCAGATGCTGTCTACAGACATGTATGTATGTGTGTGTATATATATATATATATATATATATATATATATATATATATATGTTTGTATATATATATATATATATATATATATATATATATATATATATATATATATATATATATTTGTTGTGTCTTTCAGCTTTTCCCGGTTAGGGGTCGCCACAGCGGAACTCCGGTCCGCTAATGATTGGCAGTAGATTTTTACATGCTGGCTTGCCTTGCCTAATGCACAACCTTCAACGAAGGAACGCCCATTCACGCATGTCGCCACATAGAAGACGCTCTAACTAAGAATCGAACGGGCAATGTCTAACTGTGAGGCGACAACGCTTTATATATATATATATATATATATATATATATATATATATATATATGTGTGTATATATATATGTGTGTGTGTGTGTATATGTATATAGATGTATACATTATTGCATACGTTTATCTGTACCTCCATAGATGTGTAGATGTTTTTAATCTATCTATATATCTACATATAAATGTAGACCTGTATATATCGACATGTCTCTATGTATCTCTCTCTCTTCATATATATATATATATATATATATATATATATATATATCTATGAACATACACCTTTAATTGGGTACATGGCGCATTATCCTATTTCAACACATTCCTCCCTTTTGTGTTTTAACCTGTTTGCATACACAACTGAGACAGGTACATCCCAGGTAGCTTAGTGTTAGGTTACTCTGAGGATGGAGTACATGGTTGTGGGTTCTACTCCTGGTAGGTGTTATTATTTTACCTCTCAGAGCAGGCACTGGTAGGGAAAGTGTGAATAACGCTCATTTACGCGGTTGTGAGCAGGTTTACCCTTGGTCTGTGCGTCATTAAGCAAAGGTCAAACATGTGAAGCGCTTTTCCATTTACCGTGTTTCAGCACTGCTTACCATTGCGCAAATGCATGGAAACCCGCTTACAACTGCTTAGGAGTGCTTTAATCCACCTGCATTCAAAAGCCTTTATTCTGGCTCTCAAAATAACCTAACAACCCTTGCAGGTCTTGAACCAGGGACCATGAACACCACAGTCACTGACTTTACCACTAAGGCATCTGAGATATGTACGAATGTTATGGTGTTTAGAATATACATTGTACTACAGACATTCCTCACTACTGAAAACAAATGTGACAGTCATTTGGTGTACATATGTCTGATACATGTTAATGTTCATATGTTTGTGAAAGTAGGTGTTGCAATGTGACATGACAGGGTGTATTATGAATGAGTAAGGTTCTTGCTTTGTGTCCTTTTTATATTGTCCCCATACTCCATGTATACCCCTCCAGTTCACTTATTGGACATCCGACCCAGGCCCTTCTTGATGCATGATTGCATTACCCATCATTCCTCCCCACCCCAATCTTCACATACACAACAACCACCCCTTCTATGGTGAATTAGGTTAATATTAATTGTTATAATACCAGAGCTGAATGTGTTTTGTGTACACTCCAATTCCTTTGGAGTGCTTCTGTGTCACGTAGCGTGTTCATAGATGTTTATATATATGGCTATTGATGTAACTGTATAATATATATATATATATATATATATATATATATATATATATATATATATATCATCACTGACATGTATATATATATATATATATATATATATATATATATATATATATATTTCGTATTAGTTTGCAACAGTAATACATCTGTAGACTGGAATGCATTGGTTCACACACTACAGTACATTACAATGTACTGTACATAAAAATATGCTAACTGCCTTTTTGTTAAAAAGCACATCTAAAAATATAAACAAATACAAAATGCTCTAGAACATAACAGCAATGTATCTGAGCTATAAATAACTTTCCATTTGCACCCAAAACAATGATACCATATAGAAAACTGTAACAATAAAATCCATATCAATGGTGCAAGCAATTAATATCACCTGCTACTTTGTACTTATTTATATTTTTAAAAAATTGTCCACTTATCAGTCCCTACATCTGTCACCAGAATCTGACTTCAAGTGACAAACCTAAGAGAAGCAGTGACTGTCTTCACACTGCCAATGAATTTGTAAGAGCAATACTTATTCTCACTGCTACATCTAAACTTCAGAGAGCAGTCAATGTTTCCTTTCCTGCCAGCTGTCATCTCACTAGCTGCTTTCACTGCTGCCACCAGCTTATCTTGCTGACAGCATATGATGGACGACAGACTACCTGACAAGCATGTAGTCACAGCTGGGATAACAGGTGACACCACCTGAAAACTGTGATCTCATACTTTACTTAATCATGTACAAGGCTCAGCTGTCTGGATGTACTCACATGTTTAGCTTCCTGCCTGATTTGCCAACTCATTTATACACATAAGTGAAACTGAATGGATGCTCTCAACCAGCCGTTCCCACCTTATTCTGTTACCTACTGACATTATCCAAGAATTTCCTAATGTCTAACAGCACAGACTTTGCATAGTTTCCTAATTCTTGCAGGGCAAGGAAATTTATCCCTTGTATTACTATTCCAGCAAAAATTTATCAGGTTATTGTCTTTGAAAATTGGTGCAAGAAAAATCCCTTAAATAGTCTATTGAATTGTATAAACATGATTCATTTTGGAAATAATGGAATTTCTTTATTAATGGTATTAAAGATTAGCAAATTATAAATAGGTAGAAATGTGTAGCACTCACACAAAAAATAAATTATATAAATTGACATAACACAGTCAGTAAAAAAGCAATTGATTCTCAGATATTTTTTTCTATATTAACTGTTTGTAAAACTGCCTTTATTCTAGAAGTTAGTCAGAAACAGTTCAGTTGTTAATAAATGTCTGTCACATTTTTTTTTTAATTTTACCACCTGGTACCTTTTACTAGTTGTCAAGAAATCCTCTCTGTTTCTTTTCAAACTGCTCTTAACTTTCCTTTTCAGTGCAGAAAACAGCTGGAATTTCACTTTTGCTAGGATTGCAGATTGTAAAGGTTAGCATTTCACAGTTACATTATAACACTGTAAAGCACATTAAGTACTTTTTCAAATAAGCAGACAAAATGAAAACTAGGGAATGATGTTCTTCTGAGTTTGTTTGTACTTTACAGAACATAATCTGTATGCGTTATATAAAAGTGAATTAGATCATTCACTAGCCCTTTGTCAAAATTTGCATATGATGATCTGTTATACATGCCACATGATAAATCTTGAATATGACTGACATGAACCCATAAAGAAGTTACACGATACAGAACAGTTTGCACAAACTACAGAAAACACTACATATTGTTGTTCCATATTAGAATTTATTACATGTCCTAAAAACATCTAGTTTTCTATAAAATAATTAGATACTTTGGTCATGCAATTTTCATCTTCAGTGGGAATGTAATTCTTATACAGCATGTGGGACATTATATTGCATTACTCCATTTCAGTAAAATACATTTTTTTAAATGTTGACTACTGCACATAGTGGCAACACTAAATCTGAATGAACATTACAGACCATGCTGCTCAGGAATCTCTCACAAGTACAGTAGCGCTTATATTTATTTATTTATTTTGTTTGTTTGTTGACTAGGTACTGAAATGGTAACCAAATACAGCAAATGGTGAAACGATACAACACAGAAAAGTAAGAACTAAAATATGGCAGTTTTCCAAGGAAATGCATATTCAAATTTTAGTGCTTTCATCCGTATACTGAACACACACTTCTCCAGAATTCATCTTATCAACATGTTCACATTTATATATAACGATCAATTAACATCAAATATATTATTTGTGACAAAGGGAGATACTGTCAGCACAGCTGTCAGAATTTTGTAAATAATTATATGTCATTTACGAATATCAACATGATTCATATAAGATACTTGTGTTACAAATGTATTAGAACTGTATGTCAGGTGTATATCAAACTGCTGGTACAGAAGTGTGTGCTGAAAATGTTTTTGCAAAGTGCTTAAAATGTAACCACAGCATGCTCTGCTGGAATAGAACAGAAATGTACCTGCACTATTTTAACTGTTTAGATGTATATATTTTAACAGTGGAAATTGGAATACAGAAGGTTAACTTCAGAAAAATAGCTGAAATTAAATTACTTTATGGCCATGCAATAAAAAGATGTTCCCTGGGATTCATGAAGCTCGGCGCAAGGACGGCGTTAGCCTTGTGCCGACCGTGCGGCATAGAGATGGCGCAGCAGCACCACATGCATATTAATGAAGGCGCGCTGCCGTAATGGCCACGTGCATAGGAACGTGTACGAGTGCAGGGCGCATGTCCAAGCGCTGCACGGAGGCATGAACATGTCAGCTGCATACGCGCAACCTAAAATGCTGACTAGTACAGCCTGCCTCTAATAGTAATCACTCCTGTCAGTGTCCGTGGATACTGAAATGTATGCAAAGCATATAAGACATCATTGCAAACACCACAATAAGAAGTAAACACAAAGGCACGTAGCTGAATATTGAGTCCCCATCCTTCGAACAAAGATATTTAAAACCCTGTGCCCATATTCCATTGTAGTATCGCTAGTTATACCAAGTGGAAGCGAAACGCATCATGTTAGCGCGCCGACAGTTGCCAAGCCTAGACCAATGGTTTGGGTTACCACCTGTCTTACATTGTGAGAGACAGTCCCCCTCTAGGCAGGTGTGTCCATACCAAAATCATAATAAATGTGAAATGCCCTGCGATAGTAGGACATAATTATGTCCCATATGTTATGTAATAGTCCCATACAGTACGTATGTCCATATATAAAATACATATATGTTACAAGAAACAGAATAAGCAAGTAAACGAAACAGAATAAGCAACTACACCGCTACAACAATAAAAGCTTATATGTAGGCATGAAACTAAAGTACTATCCTTTGTAATGACCGTGGGTATGTGTTGGCCTGTAAACTCAGATGTGTGCCATGAAAATGTCCCATCCAAGTCATATGAAAAGGTGGTAACCCTACCAATGGTCAGAGCATTCACCCAATATCTGCCCATTCGCTGTCCACGTTGTCCTTGTCAGGACGGCCCATAGATGAACGGGTATTACCCGGGTCTACCTACCATGTCATGAAAGATAAGTATTTGTGAGTACCTCTGTGTGTGAAGCACAGCATGTGGATGATCTGAAATGTTAGTGTAGACCTCACAACCATATTGGTCCCAGAGATATGTAGTGTACGCAATGTGTTCTGTTGACTGTGCCATGGGCCATCAACTAGAGAAGGGATGAATGTTGTTTGTGGAATATGGGGGTGGGGGTGATGGGTAATGTAATAATTCACCAAGGGGAGACTGGGTTGGATGCACAATAGGTGAACTGGAGGTCTATGAGGGAGTGGTGGGTGAATCAGGAAGATAACCAAAGAACAAATATACACATCCGCAATACAATCCCACAAACATGTGAACATTAAAATGTGCAATACACATGTACAGAAACATTACCAGCACATACCCACATAATGGTCTGGCCTGAACTGAGCCATCCAACCCCAACACACCTGGATACATAATTGAATACCCATCATCCCCTTCACAGCACACCACCCCCCACTTCCTGAACATCCACCAAAACCAGCCATACTCGGGCTACTAGATAGGAGCGGCCATAACTGCACATAGTAACCCCTACCCATATCTAGTAGGCAGTCTCACCCTAGGCAGTCTCAGGATTGCAAACTATGTATCCCTTGCACGTATAACCCTACCTTACAGCCGTAAAGCAAAGATGGTCATCGGTCTCTACAATTTTTGGATATCCCTCATGGGATATGTATCTGTTTTAAACATTAGACTTGGTGTCACGACACAATGTCCAGTCCTGTGTACATCTGGACACAAGTTATATGAGCAGTAGTTGTCCACAAGACTGCTCAGCCTCCAGCCAGCCCTGCAGAACCTACGACCCGGGATTAAACACCTGACCATGATGCACGTCTCCCCACGTACATTATCAGGAATATATACCTTACACATTCGCATAATGGCAGTTGGATATAGGGTGCTTAAGGCGCTTTAAAGTAGACGTAAGTAGGGTTACCACCTGCCCCACCTTGCGAGGGACTAAACACCTGATCGTGATGCATGTCTCCCCACGTGCATTACCGGGAATATATATCTTACACATTCACATAGTGTCAGTCGGATATAGGGTGCTTAAGGTGCTGTAAAGCAGATGTAAGTAGGGTTACCACCTGCCCCATCTTATGAGGGACAGTCCCTTTTTGGGCAGTTGTGTCCAGACCAAATATACTACAATGGCAAATGTCCTGTGATTGTAGGAAATATGTCCCATATTTCATGTAATAGTTGCATAAAACAGTTATTTATGTAAAATACTCAAAGTTTCAAGAAATAGATTAAGCAAACAAACCGCTACAAGAATAAGTGTTCATTTAGGCAAATAAGTAAAGTTCTAATGTTTGTACTGACTGTGGGTATGTGTGCCCTGAAAATGCCCCGCTTTGGCCATATGAAAAGGTGGCAACCCGAGACGTAAGTGGGTATGCAAGCATGTATGCATGACGGTAGGTGGTGGTGATTCAACGGTATGAGAAATGTAAATGAGCATGTAGGTGTATATGCATGTGTATGTACAGACCGATATATACACACACACCCACACACGTGTACGTGTGCGCGCGTGTGTGTGTGTGTGTGTGTGTGTGTGTCTGTGTCTGTCTGTGTGTGTATGTCTGTGTGTGTGTGTGTCTGTGTGTGTGTCTGTATGTGCATGTATATATATATATATATATATATATGTGTGTGTGTGTGTGTGTGTGTGTGTGTGTAGAATGAACATGGTCACAATATAGGAAATCCCCGTAATAGTGCTGTTATGTATCAGGATGGACATAGGTGAGCACACCTCTGCATCCCCAACCCCTTGTTAAGTCTAACTTTCAACTAGGTACAGGGCAGTCCCGGTCCCCACTCGGACAAGCCTAAACCCGGAAGACCATATGAACACCCTGACAGTCGAACACATGTATGTGCCAGGACTATAGGCTTTGGAGGTCTGAATATCCTTGGAGTGAGTCAACATGCGGCACGAGTCCAGAGCAGTAGGGAATAGGGAATGGCGCATGTGTAGTAGTGTGTTTTTCCCAACAGGTAAATGGATGCCTACTATGTAAGTGAAGTGATAAGGCGTGTGTTCGGGTTACTATGCACCATGGGTATACATATAAATGAGGCAGAACATCAATAGTGTAGTGGTTAGAGCATCCGCCTAATGAAAAGGCATTCACGGTTCAAGGTCGACAATAGCATATATCATTTTCCTTGTGGAATGAATGTTGCTCTGCTGTAAAGCCAACATTTAAACATGTAAAGGTGAACGTGTGTATCACATGGGACTATTAACCAGATCCTTTGAATCAAAGTGGTATTGTCATAATGTTGTTGTTGTTGTTTGTCTTTCGGCTTTTCCTGGTTAGGGGTCACCACAGTGAAACTCCGGTCCGCTAATGATTGGCAGTTGGTTTTTATGGTGTCGAGTTGCCAGCCCGACGCCCAACCTTCAACGAAGGCATGCCCGTTCAATGCATGTCTTTCGAATGTCCATTCAACCGCGGGGAGGACATGCAGACTCCACACAGAAGGCACTCCCAATCTAAGCCGAGAATCGAACGGGAGAACCTCTTGCTGTGAGGCAACAGTGCTACCGCTGCACCACCATATTGTCATAATGTATAAGGCACAAATAAGCAGAAATAAGCAACAGTAAACATATGTAATGCACAGTAAGCATAGGCGAGTGTGCCTGTGCAGGTGTAAGCAGCTCCCAGCATAGGAAATGCATGTTTGTATGTACAGCTGTAATATATACACACACACACACACACACACATATATATATATATATATATATATATATATATATATATATATATATATATATATATATACACATACACACACACATATATATATATATATATATATATATATATATATGTATATATATATATATATATATATATATATATATATAAAACAGCAAAATATGAATATACATGTATGAATATATGCAGATATGTCTGTATATATTAATGTAAATAGATATATATATATGTTACAGTAAATATACACATGTATATACCTAGGTTATGTTACAGCAGTTATGGGTAACATATTTAGACCGGGCATATGTTGGTGGGAGGTCCACTCAACAAACGTCTACTTACCACCCCCCCAGCTAGGCTGGTGAGACATACAGACACACAATAAAGGTAAAATACAACACTGTTTCCCAGACCACCATCAGGAAATTACCAGTGGGAGAGATCTACAAGGTCTACACTTTAAACATGGACAGCAACGTCCTTTGCGGGACACCAAAAATTTGGTACCTTCAACCAATGGGGGAACACCATTATGACCAGGAGCTGTACACGGAACAGTAGGTTGTGCAAGCCTGATAACACATGGGTTGACACAATGTATGACATGTGTCCCGGCATGAGGAGAGTGGGCAGTGTGTAGGGGTGTGTTCATATCCCACCTGCGTCCACCTGCGCCCACAGTAAGGATGAGTGCTGTAGAGTAGTGGCAGGTGGTGGAACTATGGGTATGCGATTATGGGGCTAGGCGTGCAGGTTTTGGCTGGCAGACACGTATTAGGACTTCCCCATGGGTGTAAGTAATATTCTGATGTGGGTATAGCAGACACCCATACCTCCCAAACTGTAAGAGCACATCTACTGGACAGTCCGTAAACCATTGGGGGAATACATAGGGACCATATAGTTGAACTGTCCCAATTACCAGGGATGTCCGTGATTACGAATCAGAATCTTAACACAGTCCCAACTAAACCATCCTAGAACTAGTGATATTAGAAGGAAAGGTGGAGGAATACACATAATGAATAATGACAACATGTAAGAGTCATAAACTTCATGCACCTCAGACAATGTGTATGAATACATATGTGCTCTGTGTTCATCAGTGTGTCAGGTTAATAGCACCAACCTTCTAAATGTATCCCTGAGGTCGTTATGCAGTGTCCCTGATTCACTGTTTATTCTTCCCCATTCGTATGAGAGATCTGAGAGTGAGAGAAAGCACATGTTCCACCGACTACCTTAGAAAGTTGATAGAATAATAGGTTTGGGGTTGCCACCTGTCCACCTTTGCGAGGGACACTCCCCTGTGGGCAGTTGTATCCTGCATAATAACTGTAATTAAGGCAAATGTCCTGTGATTTAGGGCAAAGACTACCTATATTGTCTGTAGTAGTAGCATAAAACAATTATGTTCCTCTGAAACACCTAAATGTTATAGGTAACAGTATAAGCAACTATAATGCTACAAGAGTAACCTTTCATTTAGGCAAAACAGTGAAGTACACCCCTTTCTAGTGGCTGTGAGTGTGTTGCTCTGCAAAGTCTGACATCTCTACATACATGTCCTATAGGGCTGCCACCTTTCCAAATGGCCAGAGTGGGACATGTTCTGTAGAAATGTCAGACATTCCAGGACTAAACATACCTACAGCCATGCATAGTACAGGATTACACTTATTTGCACAAATAAAAGCTTAATCTAGTTGCATTTGAATTGCTTATGCTACTTCACATAACATATAGAAGTGTCATATATAAAATAACTGTTGTATGCAATTATTAATGAAATGTAGAATATAATAATGTCCTGTAATCTGGACATGTGCTATGTCTTGATTATTTTCACACTGTCCCTCACAAAGTAGGACAGGTGATAACCCTAAAGTCCTACCTTGGCCAAGTGAGAAGGTGGCAAACCTATAATAGGTATGCAGTAGCATGATCCATCCAACGGATGTGGCTACCACAACCCAACTACTCATTTGTAATGCAGGGTCTCAGTTTCCATGTATCAGCCAGATGGGAGCAGAGTGTATGCGGAACACACAAATATGATTAGTTCACTAGACAGGCCGCTGATTCCATACAGTCGAACGCCATGCTGTCGCCTAATGGGCAGCCATTCCTGATACTGTAGTCATGTAGTCCGATGTGATAGGCATTACAAGGTGGGAGCAGATTGTAAGAGGAACACACAATTATGAATGATTCACCGGACAGGCCGCTGATTCCGTACAGTTGAATGCCATGCGGCCGCCTAATGGGCAGCCATTCCTGATACTGTAGTCAGGAGTGGCCTTAGGTCAACTGGTGCCCTAGGCAGAGGGCACAATGGCACCCTCCACCACACCAACCAGTGCCCCCATCCTGGTCTACCTACACCAAATAAATACTGGTAAAGTGCCCCCACTAAAGCGGTGCCTAGGTGGCTGCTTAGTTGGCCTATGCCTAAGGCAGGCTATGACTGTAGTCATGTAGTCCGATGTGATAGGCATCACAAGGTATGCCTAAGAGGAACACATGAATATGAATGATTCTCTGGACAGGCCGCTGATTCCGTACAGTCGAATGCCATGCTGCCGCCTAATAGGCAGCTGTGTCCAATACTGTATTCATGTATTCCAATGTAATAGGCATCACAAGGTGGGAGCCCATTGTATGAGGTACACGCAAATATGATTGTGTCACTGGACAGGCCGCTGATTCTGTACAGTCGAACGCGATGCCGTCGCCTAATGGGTGACCAATCCTGATACTGGAGTCATGTAGTACGATGTAATAGGCATCACAAGGTAATATTGTGGTCCTCGCTCACACCCAGGGGTGTGAGTGACAGATGTAAGCACCAATGCCGGTGCATTAGCAAGTGCGGGATCGAGCAGGTGTAAGCGTGTTTGGCTACCAGTATGCGAGTATTGCATTGGTTAAGCAATGTAGAGGCTAATCGAGCATAAGAGGCTGTAACCAGAGGATATCATACAGCGCAGTCATTCAACAGTATAGGAATGTATCCCATCATGTAGATGTACATGTGAGTGTTTATGTCCAGTATATAGGTACATACATATATAGAGATGTATCAGGGACATACCATGTGGCAACAAAGCATTACAAATGAATGAAATGGGAAACACCAGCGACGCCTGTATTATGTAGTGGTGTTGCTCTATGTGATCACAAGACTCCCTCAGACAGACATGTCAGTCATTCACGCAAATAGTTGTACATTGGCCGTATACGTCACTCTGTGCATGTAATGTACATTAACACAACAGTACCTGTCCAATCATTATGTGTGAACAGTACTCCTGCAATGTGCTGTGTGCAACATCATCATCATCATCATCATCATAAAGGTAAATGGGGTAACCATAGTGGGTCTGGTAGTGTTTTCTTTACAGTGGGGTCATCCTCCTCACGTGTACCTGGACCATGTAGGAGTGATGTGCATACCAGGACCGTGTGCCTGAGGGACAGTGGTGAGGATAACTGTAGTATGTTATGATGCATATTACAGTGGTTTCATGTGTCCAGTGGGCATGTGCATGTAATGGACAGCTATGTATAGGGCAGATGGTGTCCTAGGAGCTGAATGGCCTTATGTGTCTGTAGGTGAAGGTCAGATGTTGGGGAAGGAGTGTAGGTATGGCCTTGGAGGATAGGTAGGAGCACAGAAATGACAGCATACAGGGTTGGTATATGACACGTGGGGGGGATACACCCTGGATGGGGATGGGTCTTTGGCATTCAAAAGCCCTTGGGAACAGTGGGACAGAGGTCTCCAGCCATGGGCAACTGCCACTGCACCTACACAGCTGCAAAGGAGGCAGTACTGGGGGCTGTCCAGGAGGGGTAGCATCACCCTGTAAATGTGACATTCTACCCTTGAACTGGCATATCTGGCTTTGTAACCCCTTAGGGAGCCACCTACGCAACATGTCCGGGACTGCACGACAGCAGATATGTACCTGTCTGGTCTTGCTCCCAAGAGGGATAAGCTCCATCCTCAGTGGTGGTACCACCATAAGGTGGTGCAGAGCTAACAGAGGTTGATGTTAATGGCTGGGCCCCAGATGTGCTAGTGCCCGGTGCCATGGTCAACTGAAGTGGGACAGGAGGATCTGCTGGGACCAAACCATTCAGCCTATGGTGTTGCATTTTAAACCCACATATGGCTTAGTGATAGACAACAGCATACAGGATTACCTACAACAGTATGCATAGATATCACCAGCAACCCAACACAACAGATGGTATACATTTGCAGAGGGAGCACAACACATGCATATATACCACATGGCAACTGTACAATGTGTAGTAGACGTGTGACCGCAGCTATGAACAATTGCCCATCATTGGCTTGTCACTGGGAATCCCACACAGTGTCAGTCATACCACTGTCTCATGTGACACATGTCCAGTCAGGGATGCGATGGCAGTAACACATCCCTGTCATCATGTACTGTCTGCAATCCCCACACCATGCTTCTGCTGTGCACAGAAGTGTGTTCAGTGTGTAACACAGGAAACAAATGGTTGCACACACTGACCTGTTCACAGATGGCTCTACAGATGGGGTTCCCTCATGAACAGAGTGCTGTCATGTCTGTATTTTGACATGCAGAATAGCCATTATCACACACATGTTAAACAGGCAGTAGTCTCAATGCAACATCGCTACACTTACATGCTGTAGTTGTGTGGCACATCACCCTCCTGTCATTAGGCTATTTTCCACTGTGGAAAATGATTGAGGTACATCCAGATATCATCTGTGATGCCGTGTCAGAACACCACATCCAGGTACCAATCACAGCGACTGTCATGGCCAGATAATAACACATTTCCCTAGATAGTGTACTGTGTTTGTCATGCGGATGGCTATGGGAACACCATCACAGCTGTACCACATGCAATCAGCTAGAGGAGGACTGCAATAGGTGCAGAGGCTATCACCTGATCATTTCCATCTGTTACAATACACATGCTGCTGCTGTGCAGGTGTACACCTTCACATCCACCAGAGAGTGTGTGTGGGGGACAGGCAATGTACACCAGGGAAGGGCTTGGAGACTTAACCATAAGCATCATCTGCCACATGCTGAATAGTAGAGGGACAAACCCCTGACTACTCATTACTATTACATGCGCATGACATTACTACATGTGCCATAGAGGTGGCATGTTGCAGTGCTGTAAGAACATGTGTGTAAGTGAGTGAGTGCCATCTGCAACAGATATAGTAGACATACATTAGGTGTAGCACACGTCAGTCCACTTGAACGGATGCCATTGTCACCACAATCACACTCTAATGGACACACATTGACACCTTTGCCAGGGTGGCAAATACACAATGTAACTACTTAGTTTGCCACACCGCAGTAATGCACGGGACCACATGCACCACAGGGGATATCTGGAGGTTCTATGGGCTAGGGCATGTGAAAGTGCTTGACAACAGTTGGTATGCCAATGAGGTTTATACTGGGAGTGACTGTGGTTGGGAGCATCACAACCCACATGCAGACACAGGGTGCCAGTACTGTCATGCAGGTATGCATTGCTCCATGGGTGTGTAGTGTTTGGCTGTGCAAGATGGCTGTACAAGGCTGGATGAGGGGCAATCCTTGCCATTGCGTTACCCAACAATGGTGTGCAGTGCAGGGGTGTAGTGTCTGCAGTGTCCCACACAGATGGGTACTGCATTATCTGGCCTGACATCCTGGTTACCAATGTGTAGGGCCATAGCTTTGCAATGCATGCCATGTTTGTGTTTGATAGTCCTTCACATGGACATTGCCTGGGATGTGCATGTCCCACAATACTGTACAGTGACATGTACAGGTGTACCTGGTTTGGCAGACACATGTAGTGTACACAGCCTGTTATACCCCAAAATGCCAATACTGGCCTGGTGTGGTGAAACCTGCTTATAGTGAGCAGGTTGGCCCTGCACCTGCATGGATAGAATGGACAGGTATTCCATGGTGTCAGTGGCATGGGTCCATACAGGGCACAGGTGTACAGCATTGTCTGGTCTTAGTGGATCACATATGATGGTACCACATATGTTGCAGCCATTCAGTGTGGAACATAGTGAAGGCACAATGTCCGCATATATGTGCCTATTGTACCGCTGTACAGGGTGCCATGTCCTCTGCAGGCCACTCCGGTCACACCATGCCTACTATCTGTCCTCAATGTGCATGTTACTAGCAACATAGTGGGATATCCTAGGCAAGGTTGTATGTGCATGGCACATGGGTGCAGGACATATACCGGGTACTAGTAGGGCTGTATACTTAGTTCAGCAGCCCTTTTGCCAGATGTATGGGTATGGCTTGCCAACACAGTGCCGTGGCTGACTGACAGCTGTACTCCTCATGAGGTCGCCAATGTGTCATAAGATGGATACTATATAGGAAAACTACAAAACCAGCTCCCAAACATGTCCAATGATAAGACAATCATGGCCACCTCCACACAGGCTCTGACAGACAAACACACACTTGCCATGTCCTGTATACAAACCCCTACCGTATCACACTGCAGCAACACATGTTTAGGACACACGCTACAGCGAATATCTCAAAGCACTGTACTTGTCTCGAGCAGGCAGACACACACACATACAGTTGGTATGTCTGGGATTAGAACACCAACCTAACTACTTTACTACACTACAGCATTACACAGTTACAGAATGCGCTACCGAGATTACTGGGACACAGCACTCTCAGAGGTGTATTTGTAGATGGGTGACATCATCGGCCTTGATAACGGTGGGTATAAGAAATGTATGGAGTGTGAGCAGTATAAAAGCATTACTCAGTCCTCAGGCAAATGGACACACACATAAACACACACACACACACACACACACACACACACACACACACACACACACACACACACACACACACACACACACACACACACACACGGCAAGTGTGGGACTAGAACACTGACCTAACTACTTTATTACACTACAGCATTATGCAGTTACAGAACGCGCTACCGAGATTACTGGGACATAGCTCTCCCAGAGGTGTATTTGTAGATGGGTGACATCATCGGCCTTGCTAACGGTGGCTATAAGAAATGTATGGAGTGTGAGCAGTATAAAAGCATTACTCAGTCCTCAGGCAAATGGGGACACACACACACACACACACACACACACACACACACACACACACACACACACACACACACTCACACACAAGGCAAGTGTGGGACTAGAACACCAACCTAACTACTTTATTACACTACAGCATTACGCAGTTACAGAATGCACTATCGAGATTACTGGGATACAGCACTCCCAGAGGTGTATTTGTAGATGGGTGACATCATCGGCCTTGCTAATGGTGGGTATAAGAAATGTATGGAGTGTGGGCAGTCTAAAAGCAATTTAGAGTCCACCGGCAAACGGGGACAGACATACACACACACACACACACACACACACACACACACACACACACACACACACACACACACACACACACATGCTAGTGGCGGGTACGGAACACCTGCCTATTTACAGATTGCTATTACAATACTACATACTTACGAATCGCACCACACAGACTACACATGTCAAGGCTGTCATTATAACTGACTGGGAATGTGGACATCAACAGGGATACTGGCAGTTAAGATGTACATACCTGTGAACCTGTGTGTTTAAGGTAGGAATCCATCCTGACCTCGAGTATGCCCATCTGTGGAATGGACAACTACTACCACTATACAGGGTTACAATGGCCATGCCCATACACAGAGGCACATAACCGACACAAGGTGTCACTGGGCATGCTCACACACTTGGAAGCACAGGGCTGTTCAGAATGCACTATGCGTCCATCTAAACAAGGATATACTGGGCATGCTCATACACTTAGTAGCACAGGGGGCATGCTCACACACTTAGTAGCACAGGGCTGGCTGGAATGCACTATTATGTGTCCATCTACACAAGGATGTACTGGGCATGCTCATACTCCTAGTAGCACAGGACTGACTGGGATGCACTCTGCTGATAAACACGGAGGGCCACAGTGGCCATGCTATTACAGGTAGATGTAAAGAACACATTGTAATGGGCTCTGGTGTTAGTGGTTGTCATTGTTAGGGGGAATGCTGCTCTACATATATTTGACACCGGCCTTTTACACAACATCAGCTGTCATTCTGGGATGACATGGTTGACAGTAGGCAGGCCTTTGTCACATATCACATGCATCCATGATACAAGGGAGTGTGGATATTACCCACGTCACATCTGCCCACACAGTGCCATTTCAAGGCAAATGTCCTAAACACAGGTTAACTCCCATACACCTACAGGACAACTGCATTGTTTTCTTATGCTAACCAGTGCTAGATGTGTAGCGTCCATATTCACAGCTGATCACTGTAGATCCAACAATGGGGAGTACTGACATCTGTGCAATGAGGAACACCTGGCTGATGTCTCTGTAGTGCACAATAGCACTACCACCATATACCTCAGAACCTAGCACTACCACCATATACCTCAGAACCAGACATGTGGGCCATAACACAGGTACGGACCACTCCAGGTGGTGTTCCCACATACATAAAGGCCACTCACATGTACTGACTGGTCCCCCCATGAAAGGCATCACAGATGAGCCATGTGCAGGACACAGTGTCACATGCTGCATTCTAGGATGTAAACTGCAGACACCACCATGCCCTCGGACCACCAACACACAACCATACATGTTGTATGACATAGATGATTACACCACCATGTGACCCTTGACCTGTGTACTGTACCAAGCTGTACATCAACAGTAGAGAGTACACATGTACTGACACAGTTGCATCATGTGTTATGCAATGCAATGATACCACTGTCTGTGACCAGGTCAGCTGTACACATACCAGGGGCCCTCTGTACTTTCCACCATTAGCAGATGTCTGTTGCTGTACACCAGTACACACCCTCATGTATGGATATGACATACATGTACCTGCCCTGGGTATGTACATGCCACACACACAACATACCTGTAAATAGCATAGCTGTTGTAGTCCTTTGTGCAAACAGGTGGCTACAGCCATTACACACATGCACATGGAATGTAGGTCCATGGCTGCTGAATGCTAACAGTACATAAGGTGTGATATCAATGTTGACAGAGGTAACATCCCCTCTGTACTGGTCACCCATCACATCAAACAACAGTCCATGTGTCATGCATGTCATTACAGATATCCATCAATTGCAATGCCTACAAACATGACCAAATGTCAGGATTGTAGGACCTACACACCTGTACACATAGTGTTGTGCGTTCAGATAACATGCGTGTGCAGTTGCTGATGTATGCAGGTGGTGTGTATCCTAGTACATCATGCAGCTGCAATGCAGCCTCAACATTGCCAACTGTATATGGTGATATGCTGAATGTACAGAAAGATGTACCACAGGTATGGAAAGATGTGTTGAAATAACTAAGTGGTGGGGCATCTTTGCAGATGGATGTTTGCTGTGGACAGCTCACAGGTTTGTCACAAGTGGTCCTACAATACCCTGTGTAACTGGTAAGCAATGGTTTTGTTAATTGAAGGACATAACACACAACTTAGACAGCAGTCAGGGTGACAGCAAAGGTAAATCACTTGACACCTGTTAATAGACATGACGTCCCTAGTGCATATATCAGCACTGTTGACACAGGAAGCGTCAATACAGTTTGTAACGCATGCAGTACTGCTGTACATCTGACATACATAACATGAGCTAGGCAGATCTGAGATTCACAGTACTGGCATGTGTGGTTGTGTGTGTGTCCATATATGTCACGTACTGTGGGGAATACATCTTAACTGTTACTCACTCTCCTGTACACTAGTGTACACATCTGTACAGACTATATTGTAGAAAGCAGGACATAGGCAGGGGCATGTATCTCACACATGCGAGGGATCTGTATGTGCATGACATAGGTGTATTAATTACTGAATGCCACAGTGTGTGTATGTAGGGCTGACTGGTCCCTGGGGTGAGGATGTATGTTACCATACTGAACTGATAAGACCCCTCCCACCATCCAGGCGATGCATTCTACTATCCATGTTGATGTCCCCGATCTTAGGCCACACTGACTACCTGTACATGTGTATTCTCTGTGGCGCATCATGTAGGTGCACAGTACTGTAATGATGATTTGCACATAGGCAGGGGTCCTCATCCCACTAGTAGCAACTGTGTGCGAGTGTGTGTTACTGTGTCAGTGAAGCCGTGAGTGTGTGTGTGTGCTACAGTGTCACTGAATACATGTGTGTCAATACCTGAGTGTGTGGGTGCAGTTGTGTGTTGGCATCCTGTCATGGGAATGTGTATTACTGATTCCCATTGAGGCATCACACTTCCCACTGGACTCTAGCCTTGTAATCAGCTAAACCACTCTCTTACCTCACCAGTCCATGTAACTGTACCTGTGATATCACTCTTTATGGATGCCACATCTGTGGCCACAGTAGCTTAATACACAGCTATCATGCTCTTGGAATGGTAGACGTGTTTGTAACGTGGGACATTCTCACTGGTATGTGGCAGCTACATGGTGCATGCTGGTATATTCATACATACCTGTGAGTAGTCCACATTGACATATGGGACACTTAACTGCAAACACTGACATCGACCGGCACGTGCAATTAGACCTGAAGAAGGACAGCAGAACATCATGACCAACATGCATTTACTGTTGTTACACAAGACACATACTGTTAACAGTATTGTACACCTGTACTACATGGTATATCTGCTGCCTGTCAACAGTCCTCAACATTTGTAAACTACACATATCATCCTAGTCTGTTCACCCTCTGCATCAGACCATATGAGCATGTCCCTGCACTGATGGTGTGGATGTCAGGGATGCGGCACAGGCATCATCATATGCACAGGGTGTTAATGTTTGCCGGAGGCCTAGGCTGCACTGTTGTTACACAAGGCACATACTTTTAACAGTATTGTACACCTGTACTACATGGTATATCTGCTGCCTGTCAACAGTCCTCAAAATTTGTAAACTACACGTATCATCCTAGTCTGTTCGCCCTGTGCATCAGACCATATGAGCATGTCCCTGCACCGATGGTGTGGATGTCAGGGATGTGGCACAGGCATCATCATATGCACAGGGTGTTAATCTTTGCCAGAGGCCTAGGCTGCACCATTGGATGACATCATGTGTGTGGGTTTGGGCCTTTGATCTAATTGGGCGTGTGTGGATGTTATGCATGTGAGTGTTGTGGTGCCCTACATATGTGTCCAGTGTGTGTGTGTGTATGTATGCACACATTCTCCCATGTGTCTGGCCTACACAGGGGTATTATTGACAGCTGCAGACTGCGCATGTGAGGTTTTACAGATCACGGTGTCCGGCCACGGGCATGTGACCTGTGCCTGCCAGAGGTTGCATGGGTACTACCAGACAGAGGTACAGATTGGGTACTGTCTGATGTCACTTGTCCACTGGAACCGTGTCCCTGTTGAGACCATCCTGGGCCATGTGCACGTGACCTGCTGTGTGGTGGTGTGGACAGCACAGCACCAGATGCACTGCTGCTGCTACTGCCACTATGGAAGCAGGCATGTGAGGTAGCTCGTACACGTAGATCTGACACAGTTGATATAGCAGGCCTACGTCCACATGCCTGACGCCTCACTCCTACCAGATGTTCCAACACAGACAGCTCACACTCACAGATTGTCATGCCATGGTCAAATACTCCAACCATGTCAACCAACCATCTATCCAAAGCATCAGCAATCTTCTGTTGAGTATTTAACCATTGCCTGGATGCTGTTGTTTAAAGAATGGACAGCAGCCCTCTGTAGCCTCTGATCTTCTCTGTTGCGCCATTCAGCACATGCCTGTGCCTCTATTACAGCCTGAAACATGCATCTGGTGACACCAGCTGCTGCGCTCTGTCATGCAACAGCATGTTGGCCAGAGGTCCTCCTACGAGCAAGAATGGCCACGTGCCTGTGTGGGGCACCACCAATAGTTTGGCTGACACCATGGTGTGCAGGCTCACCTTCCATAGCCCTCACACTTTCCTGTTCCAAGCTACCATGTGCCAACTGTCCTTCCTCTAGGGCCACTGGTGATGGAGTATGTGCAGGTATGGGATCTGTGTGCGGGGATGAGGTGGATATAGATGGAATGGCAACCAATGGCACAGTTTCAGTCCCTGACAACTCTGCCTGTGTCCCAATCATATGTTCATCATCACTGCTAGAGTCTGTGGGGACACTAACATCTGATGTACCACAGGAGGGCAATGCACCTACATCACCTGTGAGGGCAGACAAGAACTGTACATTACAATCTATACAATAGACACACACACACACACACACACACACACACACACACACACACACACACACACACACACACACGCATGTGATATGACAGAAGGCAGGCAACATGCATGTGATATGGCAGACGGCATGCAGCGCAGACAATAATAGTGGTAGTTATCATACATCCCTTGTTTGCACACAACAGCATGCATGTGCCATAGCAGACGGCATGCAAATTACACAATCATAGTAGTGGTTAGCATACATCCCTGTGTTACACCATGTGGACCATGCACAGGTTAACAGTACACCTGCCTGATGTGTGGCATATGACCTTGATAATCACATGTAGTATGACGTGATCGGCTGATGTGTGCAATGACATGCATACACGTTTAACACAATGGTGTCCTGTCAAATATACAGTGGGGTAATGGTGTACCAATTCAGTGTTGTCTGATATGCATGGCCATTGCAGAGAATCATGAGGCATCTCTAGTGCTATACAGTGTGAGTTACATACAGGGTTCATAGCCATGACTGTGTTCAGATACAATACCTATATACTGTGGAATGTGACCCACTTCACTGAGGGGTATACACACTAAACCATGATGTGGAAGTTGTGACACAGGTCACTGATGGGTATACGGATGACACCCCTGCACATCTGCAACCATATTGCTGCAGCCTGGCAACTATGGCCAGACATGGCGAACACGTCGGTTCACCATGTCCCACATGACATCTGTGTACCACACACACACACACACACACACACACACACACACACACACACACACACACACACACACACACACACACACACACACACACGGAGCTAGTATGGCATTTATGTCCAACACCAGCAATGGGAATGTACTGTATCTGTGGCCTGATGTGGATACTGTACAGGTGACTGCTGTCATGTTGCAACACCCTCAAGATGTTCAACACATCTTATGTGGTGGATTGATGTTATGCCTACACAAGATGTGCATAGATCTAGTGTTCCACATCTACATTATGACCATTATGCAAAGGCCATGGTTGAACCATGTGTAGCCATTGTACGACAGGGTGTACACACAAGCACAACACGTCTACTGTGTGTGTTGCTCCATGTCTCTGGCCATCCTCCATGGCCATGTGTGTACATGTGTTGTCCAAATTATTGTGATGGGCATCTATTTCACATGTCTGTGTTGTCTCATATGACCTATATGCTCCGCTGACAATAGAGTTATGCAGATAAAGGGTGGTATGTGGGATATGCTTTCAGGTTAGGTAGGCAGTGTAGCAGCCAGGCCAGTAGATGTCATGGACATGTCAAGATAGCACATCACATTGTGTGACATTCATAGCAGGGCTATGATCCACACCGGTGAAACCTGTGTGCTGGCCATACTCCAGCCCACTGTGCAGTACTGTTTGTATTCACCACATGTGTAGATCAGATCTGCTGTACGTCCCTAAAGTGAACAGCACCTCCACCATTGTATGCCCAGCTGTCAACACATCTGGCAATAAAGTTTGTGAGGATTCATGTCGGTGAGATGATTCACATAGTTTGCAAGTGTTGCACATGGGTAGTCATTGTGATGCATTGCAGGTCCGACCTGTATATTGTGACAGGACCATACATTATGTGTAAATGTTGTGAATGGCCACATGTCAGATAGATTTGTGCATTACGGCTCCTGATAAATAATAACACTATCACCTGCAATGGGCTGCTGTCACAGCAGAATGCCAGTGGTACCTAAATAGGAGTAACACAGCAGTATGAGCATAATCCACCCCTGAATAAAGGCTACAAGGAGCAATGTGCATAACACGTACACCAGTACATTAGACTATACTATGGTGTATGCACATGTGTGTATACACAGAGTAGCATACTATAGTATGCGGCATGTGTGTATACATGCCTTGCATATGATGTTACATTACATATTGTACAGTGGCACATGCAGCTATATGGAATATAGTTGTTATAGGTGCAGTACTGACTTACCAGGCAACTCCAGGCTCAGTGGTTGAGAGACACCCAACTCCACAATATCGGCTAGGGCTTGTGGATGTGGTTCTGCAGGTGTCCCCAGGTTGGCCAGTAGCTCCTCGGTACGTGTGAGTGGGGACTGGGCTGGTGGTCCACCACCTGTTGCACCATGTTCCCTAGCGATTGCATTTGCACGCTGTTTCGCCCATCTAATGAGATCTGTACAGTGTCTGCACATCTGCTGGTATGTGTGGTTGTGGCCACCCACATCATTAACCCTCCTGCGAAGTTCTATCCACAGGACATCCTGCTGCTGTGCATCCTGTGGCACATGGCTGAACAGGAT
This sequence comes from Protopterus annectens, assembly GCF_019279795.1. Classification (NCBI taxonomy): domain Eukaryota; kingdom Metazoa; phylum Chordata; order Ceratodontiformes; family Protopteridae; genus Protopterus; species Protopterus annectens. Next base: position 1,043,028,566 of record NC_056741.1, read on the forward strand.
ATCGTGATTGTCAAGTAGGTATTGGATGAGGACCTCATCCTCCAAGAGTGTAAAAGGGGGATGCCTTGCACATGGCATACCTGGAAGACATAATGATGGAGACAGTTCACAGTAACTCACAGAGACATATAGATCTACAGCTGAACATACTTGTGTATAGCATTAATTCAGTTTAAATAGTTGTATCTGCAAACCTACATGACACTGACGTGTTTGTGTCACACACATGTGGCACTCAATGTTGAGTGGATATTATCACCATATATGTGTGTGTGTCACCTGATTGCATTGCTCATACTCCATGTGGTTGCTGTCTTGAAGTGGGCATGTCTGTTTGCTTGTACTGGTGTTCCTACCTATCAGCACATGGCTGGATGTGTCCATATTAATGCAGTTGACCTTGATGCAGTGTATATGTCACATATAAGGACTTACACTGCCTTAACAGACATGACCTGTGACCCTGCAGACATGCTCACATAAGGTTTTACATGTATGTGTTTTGCCATATACATCTACATGGCACTGCACAGCAATTCAACATCCTGTCATGTATCACCTGTGTTGTACATGTGATACACATGGGGCACTGGCTAGCCAGATGGTATTTGCAGGGATGGATATCAACTATAGCATGTACAGTCAAAGTCAACTAGTGGGCTATATGCCATGGGCCATGTATGAATCTAGGATGAAAGGTTACCTGGCAGTAGCTGACAGGCAGGTCTGTGGGGCCAGGTGGAGCAGTGCCACATCACTGATCCACAGGGTTAATGATACATATACCATGCGTTACCATGTGGTCATCACACCATGTCTGAGAGGGGAGAGATGTGCAGCTTTGATGGACAGGAATGCATAGTATGGCAGGACTATGTCAAGTGCATGGGACAAGGATCTGTCCAGCATGTGGTAGGTGGATGTCCATGAAGTATGTGTTCGAGATCAGGATGGGTTCATATAGCATGCCCAACATCAGTGGGTTGGACATGGATTTATTCCGGGTATGCATCATGCTACATAGTGGAGATGGGGAATGGGAAGGCTGGCGTAGGCCATCTGCACATGGCCAATACCCCTTAAAGGAAATATGTGAAATATGGGTCCCTTGAGTGTTCTGTATGGCTGGATAATGATCTCTATATTCATGAATGGCACCCTATCATTATTAGGGTTGCCACATATGATTACCTGACAGGTGTGGTGATGTAGCTATCACAGGAAATACAATTGCCCAGCTGCATCCCTCAGACACAAGTGTCCAATATGTTGACCGCTGTCTAGGTGGTAGTTCATGGGTACAGTGTTATTAACATAGGGTGACAATGCGAGTCAGCTATTGCTCCTAGGTCATAATCATTTGCATACTTCAATAGGCAGATGCCTTCTGTTTGTCTGTGAGGTATGGACTACAATGAGGGGGGGGGTAAAATTCATTAACCTTGACATACTGTAGCTGCCACGGGTGTGATGATCACGTATTATTCAGACACCTTCTGTAGTGTTGGTTCTGCCAGCAGTCCCATTGCAAAACACTTCTGTGACATAGGAATGTACATCTAGTATACAGAGTGTAGGTTGTACACATTATGGATGATGATGTCCTATGACCTGGCAAGGTTATGATATGCAGTGTGACATCAACCATACTGTCATCTACATCTGTACTGCTGACATCACTTAAGTGATCAAGGTTCATAGCCTTCCAGACCAGACTCAGCAGGGTAGCAGTAAAGTACTTCCCATTATCAGTGGTGTCTCCCCCTTTGTGGGTTGTGATACCTGTTGGTGTGCACCATTCAGTGTGTGTGCACAACCTGACATGGAGCTATGTTTTACATGATGTGTACGTGGAGAGCATCTTGTTTTCCCATACGTGTACGATACAACCTGTGATGTGGGCAGGTCCCATGCAGACTGAGTGCAGCTTGTATTTGCATAGTTGTGGGTACAGGGGCTCTGTGGTGTACTTGGATATATGTTTGTGTACCTGTTGGGGGAAGGGGGCTGTGTGTTTATATTATCCAAGACCCAATCTGGATTGCTTATTCATGCTAAGCACTACGTAAGCTAATAATTACTATAGCACTCAATCTTCCTCATTACCTACAGGTAAGGGTGAACAGGTTTTGTACATACTTTTCTCACTTGTGTAGAGTAATGTAGCTCTTGTACTCACTTTCCTCACTTATCTAGATGAATGTAGTTCTATATTCAGGCATGTCCAAGAGTCAACTGCCAGTGTTCTCACCTGTCTATCTGATGAATCTGGACATCTTGAGGCAATGAACATATTGCCTCATGTACACAGACAAGCCTCTCCATCTACCACCCAACACTACAACCTGTGAGAGATGCACTCATCTAGCGAAACTAGAGGTAAAGGTCTCTCTAACCAAGCCTGACACTGACTGCCATGTGTAGAAGGTACACAGTCGCACAACACCACACTCATCGCACACCATACTCATCACATAAGTCTCACTGAATCTATCCCACCATTAACTGGGAAAACTACTCATGTGCCAACACATTAGCTTAACGGTTTCTGGAATTCATAGACAGCAATGCCCTGACTCAACATATCCACACACCCACCAGGGGCAACAATATCCCAGACCTAGTCATTACCAACATGAGTGACTGGTGCTCCACACGTGAAGCCAACTCCTCGTAGGTCCGATCAGACCATGTGCTGAACACCATTGATATCCACATCCTGCACCTACCCCCCATTAAGGGAACCACAGTATAATATGTCTACAAAGCGAACTACATGCTTCTTAAGACAGATGTGGACATCATGACACCCATGCAGATGGACAGTACTGTTACAACTGCTGAATGCTACACAAATGCACTCTATAAGCACTTACATGAGTGCATGGTTTGTGCTATCCCAAACAGAACCAGGATGCTATACTCCTAATTAACTAAACCAATCTGGTGGTCCCCTGCCATAAACATATTGTACTACAGGAGGAAGACACTGTTGCAAATGAGAGTACAATACCATGCATGGAGGAGATCCCTGGCCAGCCTCAGTAAGAAGGTGAGATCCCTTATAAGATCCTCCAAAGCTAGCTATGAAAACTATAACGCAACTAATACCAACAACAACCACAAAGCATTCTATAGCTATGTCACATATCTCGATGTCAACAACCAGATCTGCTCTGAGTTACAGCACAAAGGCATGAACATTACAGAAACAATTGATATTGACAACATCCTGGCAGATCCCTCTCAAAACTGCACACTCTAAAGGCAATATCACAGCATCCATGGGACTGGACAACATCCCAGGCTGTGTTTTACATGAACTTCAGATTGTACTGTCTCCCCACCTACGCACCATGTTCAATAATAGCCACACATCAGGCATAGTGCCCCCTGAATGGCACACAGCAACAGTTATCCCACTCCACAAAGGTGGTGCCACAACAGACCTTGGGACCTGTTTCCCTATAGGCCTGACTAGCCTGGTCTGCAAGGCTATGGTGCACATCATGGATCACTGTCACAGAGACATTGGGTACCTCCCAACATTTGACCCCTCCCTGTTTGGCATTGTTAAGGCCGGACCATGCCTCCTAAACCTGGTGGACTTCTTAGAGAGAGTTACCAAGGCATTAGATGAGGGTAAGGAGGTCCACACAGCCTACCTAGATCTCTCATAGGCTTTCAACACCATTCCTCCTTTTGGTATTATCAACATACCCATCCGCCTGAACATTAACCCCTACGTCATGTGATGGTTTGCAAAGTGGCTCACGGACAGAACCCACACAGTGGGAGTTGCATACCCTAGGTCCGACTGTATACCAGTTACTACTGGCGTCCAACAGGGCTCAGTCCTAGGACCCCTTATGTTCGGTATATACATCTCTGACGTACAGACAAGCACAGGAGGGCTTTGGCTGAAAAGGTTTGCAGACGACTGCAAACTAGGGGACATAATTGTTTCCCCAGCTGTTACAGACACCCTCTGGAAGGGTTGCACTGAGACAGATACCTGGTGTTAATATCATGGTGTCAAACTGAATGCCTAAAAGTGCATAGTCATCCCCTTTGGATATAACTAATTACCCATGGACTACCACATAGGTGCTAGTCCCCTACATACAGAAAAGGTAATACGGGATCCGGGAACCCCAGTAGATAGCAATCTCTCCTTTGATACCCATAATGACAAGGTGGTTAGAATATCCATCTACATGGCCCCCCTAATCTCTAATGGGCATCCAGATCAGAGGGGCCATTGTGACTCTACACATGTCATATTAGACCCATTAAAGGATACAACACCCCATTTGGGATACACCTTACAAGACAACTGCAACAGCTTGGAAGACCACACCAGTACCACACCAAGAGGATTACTGACCTCAAACAGATGACCTATGCAGCCCGACCTACAAAACTCCAGCTGTACTCAATTGCATACCACATACTCACAGGTGATCTCTGCTTGACATACAAGGCCCATGTCCAACCCTGTATTGCTGGATATGCTCCACCTAAACAGCTCTAGGGATATACACATGCTCTAGGGATATGCACCTAACCACAACAGTGAGTAGGATGTGCTGGATGGATAGATTCCTGACCCGGATACTCCCTATGTTTTGGAACATAATTCCAATGTGCATCAGGCAGGGCCCCTCATGAGCACTCTTCAAGGGAAACCTTGACGTGTGGATGGGAGAAAGACATGTACCCCGGGGATCACTGCAGTGGCTCTGCTGGACAGAGGCACAGGGAACTATTGGCTCTGCCATTCAGAGGCACAGGAAATCAACCTATGGGGGTGATGAAAGCCAACACACGCTAGCTAGGCTTACAGATACCCTTGGTAAGACAGCCTAGTCTACCTTTGCACATATTACATGTCTTATGTTTATGGATAGTTAAATAGCTCTTCCATTTTACTTTGCTATCATGCTGATAAACTGTCGGCTCACTAAAAGACATATGTATCCTGTTGTTGTGTATTGTTAATGCCAATTGACATAACTAATGTTTGCCTAACATTACAGTAATGCTATGTAGCTTGTAATACATATCTGCCTACAATACTGTACATTACACAGTTATTGGCACAATATCCCACAATGTAAATCATACTTGCACAGTGGCCCAATCTTCCACATGTTATTTTCTGTAATACACCCATACATATGGCTACAGTTACAATATATCAACATATACTATCCCTGTTATAGCACATACTTGTTGGACCAGCCCTGCCACTGACATCGGCTGGTGAGGAGTATTTCTGTTCAAAGCCCTTATATAGCATCCATTGTGGTGTATGTGGTGTTTGCTTTGTGACCTACAGCAGTACACACAAATACTACAAGTGTTACTATGCTCAACAATACATCACTACAAGATAACTGTTTCCACTATATGGATTGCATGCACTTTAAATACTACAGAATAGTACTACATACACAGACATACTGATTGTTCTACATACCTTATTAGTAACCCGAGGTGTCGTTAACTGTTGATTCAATCCTTTTCAGTTTGTGTTTCAATGTTCTTTGTAATGTTCCACTGGTATATACGGATGGTTTGAATGTGTGATAGCACATCCTTTTCTAGTTAAATATCGGTAACATGTGGTATCCTGTCCACCAATTGCTGTTCCAAAGTAGTTAATTGGATGCACATCAGCTGTGCAGCTAGTCCATTAGCCGATACCATGGCAACAGTGGTGTATAAGTGAGTGCTCCTTTTGGGCGTTGTCCATTTGCCTTACTTTCGAGGGAGATGCCCTAGATGTGTTATTGCGATATATTTCAACAGCTATATGGAGACACACAGAGATATATTAGCTTCATGTGGTGGTGCTTCGGTAGCATTGTCGCCTCACAGTAAGACGCTGTCCGGTTCGATTCTCAGCTAGAGCATCTTCTGCGTGAAGACATGTGTGAATGGGCGTACCTTCGTTGAAGGTTGTGTGTCAGGGCTGGTAACTCAGCATGTAAAAATCAGCTACCAATCATTAGCGGACCGGAGTTCCGCTGTGGCAACCCCTAACCGGGAAAAGCCGAAAGACGCAACAACAACTCCCGTGGACTGTGTGTAATGGCTAGACGATTTATTTCTACATGTGAGTACAGCTGTTATATTTTGGAACAGTGCTACTTATGCAGGGTTTGTTTGTACCTGATACTTCTGCAGATGTTTAAGTCTGGCAAGGATGTTTGGCCAGCTCAAGACCGTATGGCTATGCATGAACTGTTATGTGGTGTACAGTGTGTTCACCAGACATCCTTGATTTGGTGTACAAGTGTAGCATACTGTGTTGTTACTCACTAATTGCTAACACATCCTGGTGTACGCACAACCCTCTGAAATGGGATTAGTGCAAACAAACCCTATTACATCAGCAGCTGTTCCATTGTATAACAGCAGCTATTGCACATAGGGTCATGTTAGTGTGTCTCTGACAAGGTGTGTTAAGGCTTCTGCAGATGTCGTACAGTGTGTGAATGATTTGTGATGTTATTACAGTTTGTATTGTAATATGTTTGGGTGTGGGGGTGATGTTGGTGGGTGTGCTTAGCAGATGCAGGTGTGTAGGAACTGCTTTTATACATAATCGCTATGTGCGTGAGGGTTTCTTCCCTATTTGAACACCTATCTTTTTGTGGACTAATACAATGGTAATTGCAGGCTGATTCATTAAGGCACTGTTATGTGGTTCCTGTATAGCATGCAGGTGATGTTAGTCCTTGAATCCCTTCGGTAATACATCTGAATGTAATAATGTGTTGCTACATGATAGCTGCGTATTTCTGTCATAGGTATTTGCAGTCATCGTAGCTGTGTTGGTGACTGACCATCTTTGGCTAGGGTTGCCACCTTTTCATATGGCCATAGTGGGACCTTTTCGGGACACACATATGATTTTACAGGCCGACACAAACCCATGGTCAGTACAAGGGATAGAACATTCCTTTCTTGCCTAATTATAAGCTTATTCTTGTAGCAGTTTAGTTGCTTATCCTGTTTCCTGCAACATGTAGGTATTTTAGATACAGAAATAACTATTGTATGCAACTATTACAGTACATCTGGGACATAATTATGTCTTACAATCCATGGACATTTAACACATTTAATATATTTGGTCAGAACACAACCGCCCAAAGATGGAGTGTCCCTCACAAAGTGGGACAGGTGGTAACGCTATCATTGGCTCATGTCCATAGCACATATTTGTAATAGTGTATAGGCATATACTCTCCATATCCTTTGTTCATAAAGGTTGGTAGTGGCGGAATGTGTGATTGCTATGGTCTATGTTATACACATATATGAACACTTCAACTGCTGTATACAGTAGACCTATGGAATCCCGAAACCACAGTGTTCCGACTCACACAGTACCAGGACCAGACTCCCATACCCCACATTACCGACATCAACAGTAACTCGCAAAGGTGACATGAACATGGAACACACACATGCACACACAGACACACTGCTACCCAACACATCCAAACAAACCATCCTACACTACGTAGGAGCAGATGGCCAAGCCCCCCTACACCCCCCATGTAGGTGTCTGCGCCCCCCACACCATCCCCTACTTTAATATTCTACATCCTAGGTCATGCAAACAGACGCACAAAGCTAACCCACAACCACACATTACAGTCCCCCAAGAACACACACCACACACAGAACACACACTTACACACACTACAGCCCTAAGAAACACACATACACACAGTAACCTACCCAAACCGCAACACCAGAAGCACTGACTAACTGTCCATTAACATCGTGAGATTACACCTCGTGCATCTGGTGTTTTGGTACTGTGTTCTTTCGGACCTTAAGCCTCGGGATTACGCATGTCGGTATGTAAAGCAGTCGGTAATGTGGTAGATATCCCATTTATATGTACCTCCATGGTTATGTAGATGTTGTTAACCTATCTATATATCTACATATATATGTATATCCCCATATATCGACATATCTCTCTCTCTCTATATATATATGATAATGTATATATATATATATATATATATATATATATATATATATATATATATATATATATATATATATATATATATATATATATATATATATATATATATATATATATATATATAAAACATACACCTTTCATTGGGTACATGCCGGTTTGTCCTATTTCAACACATTCCTACCTTTTGTGTTTTATCCTGTCAGTATACACGACTGCCATTGGTACATCTCAGGTAGCTTAGTGGTATGTTATTGTGATGAATGTGTACATGGTTGCGTGTTCTAATCCTGGCAGTGATATCTTACCTCTCAGAGCAGGCACTGGTAGTGCAAGGGTGATTAACGCACATTTCAGCGGTTGTGTGTTCCACATGTTTATTATTCTGTGGAGAACTACCTATATATGCAAGCTGTGTTTAAGGTATACTATGTAACATGTACACATCTGTGAAGATTCCTGTCAGGGATACTCCCCATTATTTGGAACTACATCCCTGATTACATTATACAAAACCCCTCACTGACACTCCAGGGAATCCTTGCAGAGTGGGTGGTGAACAGTAGCTACACCCCAGGGATCCCGCAAGTGGCTCTGCTCCACAGAGGGACAGTTAGTTGATTGATGGGGTGGCAACAGCAGACACGTTTTGCCTATGCTTATGAGTGGCCTCGGCAGTTGGGCATGTACCTACCTATGTATCTATGAACCTGTACATACAGTATGGACACATGCTGATAGCTTAATTTACTGTTCAGGTATTGACTTACCTTGTGCCAATGGCGGTTGTGTGTACAATAGTTGAGGGCTACCTATGAAGGATGCACACAGTAGACCACCTATACATGACAATTTACAGGTGGTTGTGTGTGTGTGCCATCCATGTTTGCTGTGTGTGCAGTTGGAGAAGAGTGTCAGTTCATGAGTGCCTACACTGTCAGTGTGTGTGCTATATGTTCCCTCTTTGCCAAGGCATTGGCATACTGGGCATGCCTCCGTCTGCCTACTGGAGCTAGCACAGGGTGTTCGTGGTTTGAGTCCCCCTGTGCCTGTGGGTCCCTTGACAATGATGGTCAGCTGTGAGGGCCTTCACTATTCTGTCCCTGATGCAGCTGTTTCCGCAGGATCATATTGTGTAGCATGGCACATACTATGAAGATGTGGGCACACATTCCTAGAGAGTACTACAAGGCTCCACCAGATATGTCCAAGCAACAGAACCGTGATTTCAGCATCCCAAACTTGTGCTCTATGATGATTCTGGTTTCTGCATGTGCCTCATTAAGGCATTCTTGTGTGGCTTTGTGTGCATTTCTGATGGGAGTCATCATCCACGGTTCCAGTGCATAGCCAGCATCCCCCACCAGGTGGCCATATGGGATGTCCCCCCTGGCAAATACCTGATACAGCTGTAAGGCATGCCAGATGTGGGAGTCATGATAGCTTCCAGGGCTGCCAGCACACACATCCATGATAATGCCCTGGGCATTGCACATGACCTGGCAGTTGATGGAGGGGAATCCCTTGTGGTTTATGTAGTGCCTACCCTGCTCACCGGGTAATGACTTGATGTGTATGTGCATGCAGTCTATTGCACCTAGTACCTCCGGGTAGTCTGCCACATGGTGGAAGAGACGCATATTGCTGGCCAACTCCTCCTGCGTTCGGGGGAAGTATATGTGCTCATTGGCATGTGGTAACATGGCATCCAGGAACTGGTGGAGTACCCTGGATGCTGATGCCTGTAAGATCCCCATGATATCCCCAGTTGGCCTTTAGAAGGTACCTGTGGCTAGTATTCTCAAGCTTACACATACCTTTGTGTCCACTGGGATGGGATCCCCTCTGTTACTTCTGGCTCTGAGGCATGGCTGGCACAGCTCAACAAGTAGCTGTATGATGTCCCTGTCCACCCTGTAATGCTCTACTATCTCCAGATCATGTAGCCCCTGGTAGGTTACCCTGGGTCTGAACACTCGTCTCCTCCTCCGGTGCCTGAGATGGTTGTCAGCATCATCCTCCACACCACCATCAGTCTCCAACACATGCTGGTGAATCAAAGCTATGGCAGCCCCTAACATATACATATTAAAAGTTCCCTGTCTGTATACACCAATGGTGCAACGTGTCTGGGAATACACAAGTGTGTGTGTGTACGGGGCTTTCACACCTTATACTATTGTGCAATGGATGATGCTGGTGTAATTGGGTGTGTTTGTGCTATTCCAGCTGCAGGGTATCTTAATTATTGGTTTTACAGCCGGTACTGCTATTGTGGGGCCTTTGGTGTTGACTTACACTTGTCTGCTGTGATTCATCTATTGCCCTTTACTTCTATTTTCAACCCGATTCACCTCCCATTGTCAGGCATGCATCCAGCTGCCGCCTTTCTTGTTTTGTGCTTCCACAACCCAGGATTGTGTTGGGAAATGTGTTATGTAGCTGATCTACTGCAAGTTTGCTTTGTTCTGCTGTGACAGTTCTCTTTTCTTTGCTGTACGGCACCTCCCCTTTCTTGTTCTGCAGGTAGTTGCTAGCAGCCTTGTTAGCTGTTGTCTATGGCCCACTGTTAGTTTCTATGTGTTAATTACTCATTTGTACTCCACTTACCATGCTGCAGCATTTCCTTATTGTCTTCCCGTATCTTTCCTGTTTCAGCAGCCGTTTACCAGGTTTTGTGTGCGTTTTCATCCACGTTTACATGAACTTTCAATTACCTTGTGTGCTCTCAGCTAAGCAAAGCTATGGCTACTTCCACACCCCTATCCTGTGGCTTTGCTTAGCAACACACAACATGGATTAGCAATGATCCAATGTGCTTACAGCTATGGTGGCGCGCCCCTCTCTTGATGTCATGTTTACCTCCAGGCCACTCCTCAGTGTTGTAAAGCTATGCTGTGTGGTACATCCTTACGCTGGCGGGGCGTTTACGATTCAGTATTTCTTGACTCATTTGCATGGCATTGACTGCTAATTCCTAGTTACCGCATGGAACACTGTCACAGACCCTTAGCAACCCTTGTGCCATGGTTTTGGTGCAGCATGCATGCCATTGACTATTATGGGGATATCATGAATAGCTTTACATTAGAGTTTTATGACATCTAAGTATATTTTCCTTGTGATCCCGTTTGCGTACCAATGCAGTGCGGTTTTACTTTGCGTTGGTGTGGCCATGACATTAAATGCTATTTTTTATATGTTGTGCATGTTGTTTTTTGCCATTGGCTATATATTTAGCCATTGGCATATATTAACATTATAATACGTATGTTTGGTCTGCTTTCATGGCTCCGATTTTATGTTTGACAAAATGTAAACCTTTTTTTTTGGTTTACATTTCTACATGCTTACGCTACGCCTGCACAACTTCATGAATCGCTACATACCTTCATTTGCATGCTACACTGCTGCGCATGGGGTAATTAGCATACATGCACCGGGAGCTGCACAGCTCTGGCATACACTGGTAGTGTACGTGGAAACAGCTCTTACCTGAATCGCTCGATGGCCATATTTAGAGCTAGATCGCCAATGCTACTCTGGAGCATGGCGCAAGCTTCATGAATCTCGGGGGTTATCTTTCAGTTTCAGTGCAGCAGGAGACATAATGTCTGCACTAGAGAAATTTTCTGTATTGTCTTGGAAGTGTTTTATGGTTTTATGACTTCCAGGATCTGCAAAGCTCTGAGGAAAAACCCTTGTATATGCATTTTCACAGGTAGATGCTAAATACTGCTAGCTTTCAGCAGTGGGGGGTTTACCTGGGATAGAGTCAGTTGACAAGAAATGTTGTCATTCTGCAAGCTTTCTCAGCAGTAGTGTTTGAGATATTAATTTAAGAACTCTGTGAGAGTGACTCTGCATTCTGTATTCAGTCTTTGACCTGACAACATCAGCTAGAGGATCCATTCACCACACATTTGCCTTACTATGAACAAGTAAGTCTAGGAAACAATATAATTCTCTTAGATATAGTCAGGAATATAGAAAATCTTATTTTAGATATTTTTCTTTATTTATTTGAGACTGTCCTGCAATGTTGTTTTAAACATTTCCTGTGATTTTGAACTCTGATATCACTGTAAATAGTTTCTTGTTCTTTTATTATTCATTATTAAGTATATTTAAACCTTTCATTGTGGTTGATCTGTCTAGATTTATTTAAGTTTTGAGAGTGCTTGCATATTTATTTGTTGACACTGTGTAGGCCACTCATAATAGCCCTGCTCTTGGTCAAACTACCATTTGTACTAATAGTAACATTACAAAGTAAGATTGAACACCCTTTGATAATGGCCTTAAAGTAGCTGAAAAGGAGTTGGCTGGTGGCAGTGATAACTACCCTATAGTCTGGGCAAAAGGGGGCATAGCTAGTAAACCTGAAACTGCCTTTCCTAGGTGTGTGTGTGTGTGTGTGTGTGTGTGTGTGTGTGTGTGTGTGTGTGTGTGTGTGTGTGTGTGTGTGTGTGTATATAAATCAAACTCCAAAGAGTGTGCATGTCAGCTACTTGGGCAGGGACACGAAGCACTGGTTGGACAGAGAGTGTGCTGGAGGTTTTGGGTTGGCCACTCAGCTGAGGTCTTAACTGTATAGCTGTGCCAGTGGGGAGTCTTACTGGGGATCTGGAGAAAGGGGAAGAAACTAGCACTGGACTGATTGTGGTCTCTGTGTGCTCTTAAGGGAAATTGCACTTTACTGTGTGTGTACTTGTCATCCTCCCAATGTACGTCCCCCACTGGTGCTAGTGGTGAGGATTGAGGCTCCTTGATTACTGGGCCAGTGGTGGGGTGTCGCATTATTAACCAATGTAAGAAACACAAAATAATTCATCTATCAAGGCTTTTCAGTTTTGATGGTTAAAATTGTGCTAAGACTAATTGTTTCTTTTAATATCTGCATTCAATCTAATCTGCCAAATGATTTACTATTTATAAAGTACTGTTGTGTAAAATCTTAATGGCAGATGTCCTTCTCTTCACTGTTGCAGTATTCATTGCAATAAGGATGCTATGTCAAGGGAAGCTCGATGTCTGGCTAGTATTTCAAAGTCTTTAGGTTGCTTTAAGGTACTCCATACATCACATGTATGTTTCTTGCATAGCGTAGGTTATAAAGGTGACATCTGGACGTACCATCCTCAGAACTGAAAGACCCAGTAGGAATGCCAGTCCAAGGAATGGAGAAGTAATCAGTACATCCAGAAGAAATATGGACCAGGGGGTGGAGGGAATGAGAGAATACAGTAACAGTGAAGAGAAGGACATCTACCATTATGGTAATATTTTACACAGCTGTACTATTTCCTTTCATTTCACTGTTGCAGTACTCATTACAATAAGGAGAGTGCCAAAGCTCAGGAAGAAAAGAGGGAGGAAGAAGGACTAACAGAGCTTTCTAGGAAGCTGTGAAGGATGGCCCTAGCAAAACCAGCTCTACCTCTGGAGATTCCATCCAACTTGTAGTGTTTGGTAAATGTATGCACAGAAGTCCAGGTAACTGCTTCAAGAATAGAATTAGTATCCAAACCCTTGAAAATATCACCAGAAGAAGCCACAACCCTAATAGAATGAGCCTTAACAGAATAAGGAAGGCTCTTACCATGAAAGGAATAACAAAAAGAAATAGCTTTTGAGATCCAAAAAGAAATAGTTTGCTGGGATGCAGCTAATCCCAAGGACCTGGGATGAAAAGAAACAAAAAGGTGATCAGATTTCCTAATAGTCTTAGTCTTATTCAAATAAAATCTGAGTTGTCTATGCACATCCAATGTATGCAGCACCTTCTCATTGGGAGATTGCGGAGAATAGAAAAAAGTGGGCAAATTAATAGACTGATTAAGGGACAACTCATTCAGCACCTTGGGCATAAAAGAAGGATTAGTACACAAGGACACCCTGTCCTTATCAAACACCAAAAAAAAGGAGGACAAGCCACAAGGGCTTGATGCTCAGACACCCATCTGGCAGAAGTAAGGACTAACAAAAGAACAGTCTTCCAAGAACAATACTGTAAGGAAGCTGAAGCAGCAGGCTCAAAAAAAGCCTGTGTCAATTTTTCCAAAACAAAATTAAGGTCCCGGAAGGAGGGACAGGCTTCCTGGGAAGCCTAATATGAAGGACACCTTTTAGAAATTGTTTAGCCTCAAATCCAGAAGCTAAAGGAGGAGATAAAGACAGACAAGCAGTGATAGCTGATAAATGGGCCTTAACAGAAGAATAAGCCAACCCGGTACTGAACAACTCCCACAGAAGAATAAGCCAACCCAGCACTGAACAATTCACACAGATAAGAGAGAATGATAGGAGTATCCACAGAAAGTGATTCCAGGTTCAGCGAAAAACACCAAACAGAAAACCTCTTCCATTTGATAGGTTAGTCCCCACGCCAGAATCAAACCCTGATAGAATTTCCTAGTATTGGATTTCCTGGCCTCCTGCAGGACCCTAAGCATGTCTTCAGTAAAAAGGTGTCTATGTGGAATCAAAATCCTGTCACCCACAGTGTCAGTTGAAGAGTGGACAGGTGGGAATGGATGAAAGATTCCTTGTCTTGTGTAAGTAGGTCCACCCTGTGAGGTAACTTGAGATGATTGTCCTTGGGTAAATGCAGAAGAAGAGGGAACCAATGCTGTCTCAGCCAAAAGAGAGTCACCAGCAAGATTTTGGGAGCATCCTGTTGAATCTTGAACAGGACTTTTGGAATGAGGGGAAGGGGAGGGAATGCATAAAGAAACACCCTCTTCCAAGAACAAAAAGGGCATCCACCTTCCAAAACAGAGGACCTGGGACTCTGGCACAAAATAGAGGGAGTTTTCTCTTCAGAGGAGAGGCAATTAGATCTATTTGAGGAGTACCTCACTGGTGGACAATGTCCAGAAACACATCCCTGTGAAACATCCATTTATGGGATTGATTTAAGGACCTGAGCAGATTGTCTGCCACAATGTTTTGGCCTGAGGGAATGTAAACTGCCTGAAGAGTCACTTGATACCGGAGATTAAGATCCCACACCAGGAATGCCAATTGGCAAAGAAGATAAGATCTTGTTCATATTTGTTTATATAGTACATCACTTTGGAATTGTCAATAAATACCTTGAGAGGTCCTGGAAAGAAAATAGGATGAAAAGCCTAAAGCACCAGTAGAAGGGCTCTCAACTCTTTCACACTGATGTGCTTTCTGTTGAAAAGGCCACCACATCCCTTGCACCTTTAGGGAGCTGAAAGCTACTCCCCATCCCATGTCTGAAGCATCTCTGAACAACTCCTGAGAGGGAAGAGGTGGGTAAAAAGGGAGCCCTGGATTTAGAGACAACTGCTGGATCCACCAGTGAAGTTCCTTCTTGAGACAAGGAAGAAGAGGAACTACAAATTCTAGGTGATGCACATGTCAAAGCCAAACTGACTTCAAAATCTGAAACTTTGTCATGTGGCATTTGGCCAGAGGGAGCATAGGGATGGTGGATGCCATGAATCCCAGATCTCTCAGAAATTTCCAGGCTGTAATAGAAGCCAGAGGAAGAACAGCCTGAAAGAAAAAAATGAGTGTCAAGGCCTTGGGAGGAGGCAGGAATGCCAACATAGGCACCATCTGAATCCTGCACACCAGAAAAACATGGTCCTGAGAAGGAGCCAGAAAAGTTTGAAGTTTATTGTAAACCTCAGGCTTTGCAGAAGGGAAATGGCAAAATGAAGATTTTGTAAGAGGATCTTTGGAGAGGATGCCTGAAACAGGAGGTCATCCAAGTAAGTACTTGAATCCCCTGAATCCTGCAATAAGTAATCTTAGGAATGAGGAATTTTGTGAATGCCCTTGGGGCAGTAGAAAGGCCAAAGGGCAAAGCAGAGAACTGAAAATGTCGGGAAGCAACAGAGAAATGTAAAAGCTTCCTGAAAAGAGGATGGATTGGAATATGGAGATAAGCATCTTTGAGATCCGTAGACAACATGTAAGCCCAAGAAAGCAAAAGAGGAAACAAAGTCTGAAGAGACATCATTCAAAAGGAGGGAACCTTCAGAAAAGTGTTTAGATTGGAGAGGTCTAGAATTCTTTTCCAAGTACCCTCTTTCTTTGAGTATTAGAAACATCCTGGAGTAAAACTCCCTCCCCTTTTGGGACAAAGGCACGTCTTGAATAGTACCCTGATGTCAAAAGATCCCAAAGCACCTCTGGAAAGAGAGTTGTTCCTGAGGGGGCTGAGGAACTCCCAAACCATGAAATACCCCTGACAAATAATGGACAGGAATCCTGAGTATCCTGTAGGCAAACAGGAAGAGAGAGAGAGAGAGAGAGAGAGAGGTGAAGAGAAAGAGGATATTGGCTGGAAAGCGTAGGATAGTCAGACAGCATCTGATTTAGCAGGAAAAGGAGACTTCTGAGGCACTGACGTCTGAGTAGCCTTAGCAGGGGGAGCCTGCTTGCCACCTTTTTGCCTTTAGGAGGAAGGTGAGATTGCCTGTGAGCAAAGGCTGGCTTTTTGGGGTAGTTTATTTGAAATTTAGGTACAGGAGAAACAAGCACATGTTGAAGTTCCTGTAAAAGCCTTGCCCTTATCCTGAAGGGACTTAAACATATCAGCAGGAGTTTCACCAAACAAGTGTTTATTATCAAGAGGTGCATCTATCAACTTAGCCTTAGTGTCATCAGGCAAAGGTTGAAGCTGAAGCCAAGAATATCTCCTCATCACTGACCCAAAAGCAGTAGCTCTAAATGAAGCATCTGCTGCATCATAACTACACTTGATGGAATGATGAGTGACCTAGGAGGAAGTCGCTACCAGGGAAAGAGCAGAAGTTTTTTCCTCAGAGTCTGGAAGATCAGAAATAACCTGACAAACTTGGAATAGGAGAGCCAACAGGCACCTGGACTTATGGGTCTGATAATTAACAGCCCTAAAAGCCAAGGTAGCAGAGGTGTACACCTTCTTGCCTAGCCCTTCCATGGTCTTGCTATCTTTATCAGAGGGCAGTAACTTGGGAGGATGAAGGAACTGAGAGGCCTTGTCAGAGGCTACAGACACCACAGAGGGGTTAGCAGAAGAATACTTTAATTTACAGTACTGAGGCACCCTACAGAATCTATTAAGTTTCTTGAGAGCAGGGGGCTGAGAATCTGGAGCCTTAGAAGCATTGGAAAATGCATCCAAAAGGCAGTCAAAACAGAAGGAACAGCAGACAGTTTAGGAGAGTCTTTCTGCAGCAAATCAAAGTATCTTTTATGTACCGCAGATACCTGAGAACAATCCCATGTAAAGAAGTACATCATCCTGGAGATTGTGTGCCCCCAAAAAATTTCTTCAATGAGAGTATCAGGACTGGTAGATTCCTCTTCCTCTGAGCCATAGTCCAAAGTAGAAGGAATCTGGGAAGAGTAAGCAAGGGATTTCTCATCCGAAACTGGCTCCCCCTCAGAGGAATCCTGTTCCCTGGGTCTTTTTAGGGGAGTACAGAACCAAGGGGGGGTGGAACAGAAATTCCATGAGGAGGTTTCAATGCCATGAAAGCACTAAACAAACTCTTAGTGAAGACCTGACATTCACTCTGTAGATCCTTAGGAGCAGGAAAAAACATGTTTAGTCTCCTGCTTTTTTTTCAATGAGACATCTGCCTTAAAAAATTTAGAAAGCTCTGACCTTCAATGATGGTAGTTCGTTTCTGTCTATTATCTGAGGAACACCTAGAGGCCCCTCGGAAATAATCAGCTGTGGTTCCCCCTGAGTGTCCGAAATGGGCATCTGCAAAGCCTCCTCAGACATGCTCAAAGTTGGATCCCCGCCGGCCTCCAATCCAGTCATGGCAGAGGAATCCAGTGACAAAGCCAGGCAAAGTTCCGGGCATTTGCTGGCTTTGGAAGAGACATCTGGTGCAGGCTGAACAGCAGAAGATTCCAGCCTAGGCTTCTTGGCCTTCTTCACCAACGGCTGTCCCTAGGAACAGGAAGTACCTACCATTGTGTCTTTCACAAGAAGCTTAAGATGTTGATTTTCAAGTTAAAGTGCCAAAGAAAATAATCTACTACAAAGGGTTTTAGGTACAAAAGCTCGACAAATGGAACAGGACGTGTGATCATGAGAGGCACCTAAGCAAAAAAGACACTGCTCATGGCAGTCTTTATGGGGAATCTGTCTCCCACACTGACATTTACCCTTCTTGGATTAAATGAAACCCCACAAGCAACAGTAAAAAGTATAAGTAAAAAAGTACTCCGATGGGGCACTTATATGAAATGGCTTGGTGAGCCAGAAATGGACGGGGAGTTCAGACTGATGATCAAGCGATGGCGTTCGGATTGGTGGCAAAGAATTTATGAGGATGGTATGTGCGGATGTGGAGCATAAGTGTGATATACTCCGTACCTTAAAGCAACCTAAAGGATTTGGTATACTGGCCAGATGTCGGGCCACCCTTGGCAGGGGATCTCTAATGTAAAGAATACTGCAACAGTGAAATGGAAGGACATCAGTTTATTTTCCCAGTTTCCACCTCTAGCAGTGCATAAAACTCTATCAAGTATAAAAAGTGAACATTTTAAAATCTTTACAGTGCAGGGTATGCTTATAGACTGCATTATTTATGACTTTTTGTCTTTACAGTTAAAATATATTCTTAAATATGTGAACATAATTTTTTCTCCATTTTTCCCATACAGAATGCAGGAGATTGTGTACAATTCGTCACAAAAAACACAGTAACAGTACAACAATTAAACCTGCAAGGGAAAGCAATCATAGCTGGTACTCAGCAATGCTAATGTGTGACCCTTCATGTATAATCCTGCATAGTGCTGTTACCACAGCTCACCATTTTGCCGTCTTTCAGAATAGATTAAATATTACTGGTTGCTTTGTGGGTAAATATAGGTTTATTACCTATCCTGCTTTTGAGAGCTTCAGTATTGAATACCAAATTTCAATATTTAGTGTATTATCTGTTTCTCCATTCCATATCACAGAATGGTATAAAATCATGGTGCTATTAGAAGTAAAATTAGGGTTCGACTCTTTATATATGGTTTAAGCAAAATCTGGGGGAGTTTATCAACTCTTGACACATTATCTCTTGAAAAATTGTAACACAAAATGCTTATGGATTGCCTCTGTTAAGAAATATCCTTTTAAGCAAATACTACTCAAGATGAAAACTATCATCATTTGATATAATCCTAGGAAGCAGAATAATATGGCCCTGACAATTCACCATTTTTGCCCAGTGTTGTGACCAGTATTGAAATGCAGGTAATTACTAGAAAAATGGGGCTTTTAGCAAATAGTGGAACCAAAACTGTTTTGCTTTTGGGAGGTTGGCATAATGGTTAAGGTGTTTACCTTACCGACACAAGGTGCAGGATTTGATGCACATATGGGGTAATTGGCTAGGCTTAATATAGTCCACAAGTGCAGTTAGGCTAGTATGAATCTATCAGTTATAAAATCCTCAGCACATTTATATATTGTAACATCAAGAAAATTGATTGCCATGTCATTCATATTGGGATTTTGATCAGAATTTAGTATTACCCCAGGGAAAGTATAAAGATTCCAGTTTCTGAGGAACTGTTTTCAAGTATTGCATGGAATGCTGTCCCTGATAGTTTCTGAATCAGTTAGGGATTCCCTTCCCTATCCTGTTTTCCACTACAGTGTCCAATAGGATGTGATGGTCTACAGCTTCAAATATCCATATCAAATCTATGACTAGGCCTCTTGAATACAGGTCCTTCTCCATGTCCTGGTAGATTTGGTTGGTTTCAGAGTATGTTGCTGTTATGGTACTTTAGTCTGATTTAAAGCCATACTGTTTAATGCTGAGGCTGGGCATTTTTTTAACATATTCTAGTAGCTTCTTATATAACATTTTTTTAGGATTTTGGTGAGAGGGAAGGGGTTGGCTGTGGGTCAGTAATGTAAGGGGGAGGATAGGGATGTACTCTTTAGTGAAGACACTGGTTAGATCATGACTGAAGGTGAATGGAAGATGCCTGTGGATATGGGAATGTTAAACGTATATGCATTAATGGTTTACTTATGATAAGACTAGTTCATTTAAGTAATTTATGGAGCAGTATATGGGAGTCAAAAGTTCTTAATGTGTCTGTGTTTTGGAGCATGGCTTTACCATATCTTTGTGTTGAATAATTTGAAATTGAAAGCATGCAGCTTCAGTTTGCCAGTGCAGTTAGGACGTAAAAGAATAAGGGCATGCCTGTTTCTAAAGAGAGTGCTAAGAATGACAAGGCTGGAAGAGATTAAGTTTTAAACTGTGTTTAGGGTTTGATGTAGAAAGTCCTCTCAGTGTTACTTGCCAAGTTCCTGGGTTTCAAATAAGAGCTTTTATGGATTTCCAAAGCTGTCTTAGATGTCTCAGTTAAACTGCCTTCTGACCCCCAATAAAATCTGTCTGTTCTGTATTAACTGATATTCTGAAGGCTGTTCTTAGATTAGTAAGTGTGATATTTGTAATTATAAGACAGGCTGGCTTTTCATATTTTCCAGCCATTGCCCTGTTGTCTCATAAAATATTTAAGATCTGGTGTTCTTTGGGGGAGGGGTAATTACATAAGAGGCAACGGCTAGTTTATTGACCTATAATAGTAACCCTCAACAGGAGGTTATAGTAGGGGGTGGATAAAAATTTCCTAGAGGAAGGTGTTGAAACCAACTGCAACAAAGAGGTGGAGGAGAGACATATATTGTATGTCTTCAAGATCAAATTATTTAAGTTTAGTAAGGCTCATTGGAAGGTATCCTACATTTGTGAATCCCAAAATAATCTGAAACTATGCAATGGCATCCCCAGAAACCCAAAGTATTCAACGTTTTGAATATTTTAAAACAATTAGTAATTTACTGTATATGATAGCTAAGAACAATAAAGAAATTCTGAAACTACTTTTAGTACCTCAAACATATAGGAACCTAATACTGAAATTAACATACAGACATATATTGAGTAGGCTTCTGGGAATAGAAAAGATGAAAGAAAATATAATGGATGCCCAGTTTTGGCCAAGATTCTATGTTGTAGTGTGCTGGTAATGTGAGTCATGCCTAAAATGTCTGTGGATTTCTTCACAAAGTACTGGTAGCTGTAGGTAATATTCATGATACTGTCAGAAAATAAGGACATCAGTCTACCATCTACAGATTGATGGATTTTTTGAATAATATTACAAAATGTAAAAATCCATGGTATGAAAAATAATATGCCAGAAAGAGTAAGGTTGTGACTAGCCAACTATTACCTTATATACTATTGGATATTATTGAAGTATCATGGCTTCTTTTTCATAGGCTCATAGGTACTTAGTACGTTGTTGAACTGCGTGGATCTAAAGAGGCCTATCCTCACATTTCCACAAAAAGTGTTTAGTCCTTATATTTTGCATGCAAATAACCTAGAGTCAGGCAGAACAAGGATCTGTTGAGATACTTACATATTTCCCCTATCCTTGAGGGACAGATGTGCTAAATCTTGGGGCAATTTGTGGTTATCCCTCCATTCATTCAAATTACATTTGAGTATAGTAAAATAAGTACTTTGTTTTGGGTCTATATCAGATCATTGAAACGGCTCATTATCGAATGCCATAATGTTGATCTGAAAACCTGAACCCTAACAATATCGAAACCTCAAAACAGCACATTTTTTCACAGGGAAAAAATTTGCTGTTCCGAGAAACACACACACACACCACAAGCACACTAAAAAGCAGCAATCCACACACATTCATTTAAAAGTTACATATAACCCTACACTACACTGCACATACACTACTATCTATCCACTTACCTTAACCCAGACCCTAACCCTAAGGTCCGTCACTATCGCGCACACACCTCACCCACGCCCTAACCCTAATTCACTTAACCCATCCCTAACCCCAAATTCTGTCACAATCGCACACTTACTTGACCCGCACCCTAACCCTAACTCACCCAACCCGCACCCTAACCCGAACATCTGCACAATCACACACTTACCTTAACCCAACCCGTAACTTTCCACCACATCGCTGAAAACAGCAAAGCCACAACAACAGCCAACTGAATTCTTTCCCTAGAAAATAATTTGGTTTTGTGCAGCTTAGCTGTTTTCAGAGTTCGTAATATTATTTGATCATTTGAAATTCTGCCATTTTGATGATCTAATATAGACCCCTTTGTTTTATGTGGATTAGAAGATGGTTCCATAGAAATGGCATTCTCTGATACATATATATCCCTCCAACATGCTGGATTTATTTTGCAAGAGTCATTGAGATCTCATGTGTTTATGATACCATTGGACTTGTGAACGTGTAATAGGTCTTACAGAATAGGGTCTGTTGAAGCTGTATACCTGAGGCAGTGGTAATCTACAAGCAGCCTGCATCTTACTGAGAAGAGGGACAAGGGTTTGTGATGCTCTGCATAATTTTTACAAATTAGGCCTTTGATGTTCTTAATGAGAAAGTACAATACTCAGTGATTGGCCTAATTGGTGCCAAGTGCACTGGACCTGGATACCATACCTTTAGATAAAAGCTGTGTGATGAAAAAGGACTTTCTTGGAATAGTGGATTTGCTATCCAATGAGTTACATAATGATTGATATTTAGGTGGGAGAGTTTATATACAATACCCAAGTATGGAATGGTGCCAGATGCCTTTGCAAGGTCTAGATATGCAATGTGCATTGTTTTGCTCTCATATATTGTTTCAATACCTTTTTCAAAGAAGCCAACCAGGTTAACAGGTCCCTTTAATGGAGCTTTGAAAGTTTGGAGTGTAACTTCCAATGGGCAGAGCCTAAGCTTTTTGATAAGGTCAGATTATGTCTTATCATTTCAAGCAAATACTGATATTTCTGGAAGCATAGGGTTTATTTATTTACTTAGCATTTGTTTAATGGGAAGGTCTGGCTTGGAACAAGCCAATTTTCAGCGGAGGCCCAGTGAGAAAAACTCCAGATGCATGTCTTTGTAACATGAGAATAAACCAGAGCACCTAGAGGAAATGCACATGAATGCAGGGACGACATACAGACTCCACACAGAAGGTACCCCAGCCAAGAATTGAACCGGAGAACCTTTTGCTGTGAGGTGACAATGTTAACTGCTGTACCACTGTGCTGTCCATGTAGCTGCAACAGAACTGTTTAGCCTCATATGAAAGCTCTCAGTTGGATGAACAAAATACTACTGACAGTGTATGTGTAGCTTGAATGGTTGCTAAAATATTGTTAAGTTGTTTATAAAATATTACAAAGCTACTACTTAATATGCTTACTGTGAGTTATAAAATCTAGTTTAAGACCTAGAACCTAAAGAGTACTATCACTATAAATATAGTTTATGCTGACGAGTTTTCTTTTACACCTTACCAAAGAGACGGAAAGGCAAACTCTTCAGCATAAACTATATTTATAGTGATAGTATTCTTTAGGTTCTAGGTCTTAAACTAGATTTTATAACTCATGATAAACATATTAAGTATAAACTTTGTAATATTTTGTAAACAACTTTCAATATTTTAGCAACCATTCAAGCTACGCACATACTGTTAGCAGTATTTTGTACAACCAGTTTTGAGCTTTCATATGAGGCTAAGCAGTTCTGTCTCAACTACATGCTTGTCGAGGTATTTAGATGAACATGAAATATATGATAATATAAATTAATGTTATATGAACTACATTTAATGTCTCTTTACCTGCAGTAGACAGAGGTCAAATAACAATACAGTTATGTTTGCCATTGTATAAGCTTTAAGACGACCTCTTTTTATACAGTGTATGTAGCATGTTTTTAATTATTAATGCAAATATGAATAAGCAATATTTGATGCCTATAGGCAAGATATAACCAGAAATACCTGGAGGCATCACTTGGCTATAATGAGTTAAGTAAGCAGGACCTGCCCTTGACTAACTCAAACTGGTTTGGGTCAAAAGTATGTAGGTTACCTATAACCTTATTTATCAATTCAATAATGATCCTTTTCATAGACTTACAGATACAACTGGTTAAGCATAGGGGTTGATAATTTCCTGGCTCTATTGAAGTCCTACCTTTGTGCAAGGTAATGACTGCTGCTGTCCTCTATTCATATGGCATGCATCCTGTTTTGAGGCTGATACTGACTAGTTTTTGTAGGAGATATGACCAATATGCAGCCTGGTAAGCTATCTGGCCACATAGACAAATTAATGTACTTCATATTGATCACTGCTGCAGTAGCCTTTGCTATAACAGTTATATCCAACCAGCTTCCAAAGCTTCAGGGCACCTTCCACATGCCCAAACTGTCAGCAGTTCAAGTTGAGCTGACTAAAAGACATAGTTGGGCATGAAGCCCCTCAGAGCTTTACTGCCATTGAACACTCAGCTTGTGCTTTCCTTAGATGGGCAGATGAGTTCCCTTTTGGGAAAACCTTCCATTTTCTTAATTTTACTGATTTATTACTTTCCTTTTCGGAAAAATTACTTTAAATCTAGGAGTGTTGTGTTTTAATGGACTTTTCAAGACTGTAACATACTTTTAAATGGCTCACTCCTTGTTTCTTGTCAGTTTAAAAGTAGTGTTATCTAACTGATAAACTATTTTTTAAGAAATTGTGTTTATTTTAAGGTTGTGGAGCTGCCACAGTGTTTGAAAGTAGTTTTACTGTGCTTTTGACTGTCAAAAAAATTAAGTTTTGTGGGCTGGCAGATTTACTGGTAGTGTTGCTAGTTTTCTTCAGGTTATAGGCACCGTTTTTTGGTTTGACCAGGGAACAGATTGTCACTCCCATGGTTGGTCCTTCTTCCAGCCACAAAAAGAAAATGTTGAGCAAGCAGCCTTTGTCACCACAGCAGGCAAGCAATTTGCCTGAGCCTCAGGTGGGTGACTCTGCTGTGGCCATTTGTTGTATCTCAGACCACTCCTCTTTTACCACAGATACCTCTGATGTAGCACCTGCACCCACTATGGATCAGGTGTTAGCCACGTCCTCTGCAACTTTTGGGGATCCCTCATAGGCAACTGGCCATGGCCCTCTCTTTGCACAGCTTGGACAGTGGTGTAGTGGTCTGTTTCACTATAGAATCAGGTATGACTAATATTGGATTGTGCTGAGGGTTACCTTATGGGCTTTTGAAATGACTCAGTGTGACTCTTAGATGTATGTTCATGATGGATGCTGCCAATGATGTGTGTGTTTGTGAGAGGTACTGAGAGCACTTGTTTCTTAGGTTACATTTAGGAGAACTTTGTAATTTAGGTGGGTTACTTTTAAGAGCCTCGACATGTGCAGGTATTTCATTCAAGCTGTGTGTGCTTTGTTTAATGAGGTGCTGTGTAGTACTGACAACCTCCTCATTATTTGTTGTGGCACTGTGAGAGCTACCCTTTTCCAGCAGTTTATAGGGTCCCTGCCAAGTAACCATTTGAAACTTCAATATGGATAATAATTAGCACATATTAAACACAAAGAAAGTAACAAGTTAATATGGAAATATGCTTCACCATAGTATAAGGGAGCATGTGTGCCTAGTGTATGAGAGAACAAAAAGGTATTTTCCATTAGTGCATATGATAAAAACTCAAAAGCCACAAACCTGCTCTTACAGTAGTGTTGCAAGGGTTGGGGGGGGGGTTGTCCTTGGTACTGGTGATTGCTGTCATTCTAAGCATGTAAAATACATCCCTAGTCACTTAGCAGGGACACTATAAACTGCAGGAAAAAGGTGGGATCAGCAGATTACAAAGTGCCCCAACCTGACAAGCCAAAAAACGACTATAAAATGCTAATGTTTGCCACAACTTGTGTGTTAGAGAAACATTATGGTTTCCTATAACCTCAGACAAGTTGTGACACCCAGCTCTGAATTAGAGATTAAAAATAGGGCAGACAATATCTATTTGTGAGAAGAGGGAAGTGAAAGCTTTTGTTAGTAAGAAAAGGGATGTTTCTCTATCTCTCTTGTGCGATGTACTGAACCAGTCACTCATGATATTATAACTGAGCCAAGCAAAAAACTTAAAGTGCGAAGGCTATATAGATAAGTCAATTTTTTCAGGTAAAAGGTAAATGGTTTGTTAATTGGTGATTGGCCATTTGTTGTATCTCACACCACTCACCTTTTACCACAGATACCGCTGATGTAGCACTTACACCCCCTATGGATCATGTGTTAGCTACGTTCTCTGCAGCTTTTGGGGATCCCTCATTGGGCAAGAGAGAACCACTCTTATCGGACCTGGGAGAGGGAATATGGAAAGTTTTCCTGCCAAGTCAGAATGCTCTGCCCATCCCTTGAGCTTTCTTTCTGATTCTCCCTGTGTAGATTTCTCTTTCTCTAAGAGTTTTGCTAGAACATCCCAGTGTTTTCAGTGGAATAATACGGATGTTTCTCATTCCCCCCACAAAATACTTTGAGCTGTTACAGAAGGACATTCCAGAACCTACACCCATTCCTTCTGTCTTGTATGCTTTAGAGGATGTGCATCTTACTGAAAGCAATTTTCCTGATAATCAGCCAATGTCCCTAAAAAGGCTAATAGGATGTATAAAGTGCCTCAGTCTTTTAAATATTTGTACACTCTTCCCAAACATGACCAGGCAGCTATAGCCTTAGTTGACTCCTCTGCTGCTAAGCACATAGTTAATTCCAACCTTACTCTTTCTAATAAGGATGGGAATGCTATTGATAGGTATGGGAAAAAGTGTATACTTCTATAACTTTGAATTTAAGAATTTTAAATTGTCAGGCTTATATGTTAAAGTTTATTCTGACATATTGTGAAAGTATAAAGAATATTTTATCTATAGTTTCTCCTTGTGAAGAAAAATCTGCTTTAAATAACTTAGTTTATTCTACTGCACAGGTCACGCTCATTGTTTGCAGTGTGTGTATGATTCTGTTGATACTTTTTCCAGGGCTATGACCACTGGTATGGATTTAAGGAGGTTTGCCTGGCTGCATTTTCAGAACCTTCCAGATGATGTTAAAATGAGATTTTAAATTATCCCTTGAAAGAGATGTAGTGTTTAGCCCCTTTGCTGCATAGGTGATAAAAAAGTGTGATGAAAGGGGCAAGCTTATCCAGGGAATCTCTAAGATTTTTCAGCCCTACTTTTCCAAATTGTCCAAGAGATTTTCTTTCTTCTCATCCAATTGTGGTAAAAAAAAAACACACTAAACAGTCTCAACAGATTTCAGAAAAACAGGCAATGGGATCTGAAAATCATTCATCAGGGTTACTAATGGCAGTGGGAGTAAATTCCTCCTTTCCAGGGGGTCATTCCTCATCCTGCAGATAGACTGTTTTGTTTCCATCTGTTCTTCATCGCATGCTGTCCCAAGGAGTGATAAAACCAGTTCCTCCATCCTAGGTGTGTAAAGGGTATTATTCAAGGATGTTCCTAGTCCCAAAGAAAGAAAACTCTTGGAGACCAATTCTGGATCTTTCTTTCCTAAACCTGTTTGTGATAGTGCTCAAATTCAAAATGATATCACTTCACAACCTGTTACATCTTCTTCATCTTTTGAGTTTCTTGGTAACACTAGACATAAAAGGTGCTTAGATCACATTCCTATTCTTCCAGACTTGTGGCATTTCTTAAGGTTTTGTGTGCCTGGATCACATTGTCAGTTCTCTGTTTTACTCTTTGGACTATCCACTGCACCAAGAGTGTTCACAAAGTGTTTAGCTCCAGTTATAGCTCATTGCAATAGAGTATCCACATTTTCAGTACTAGACAACTTGCTTATGTTTGCAGAGTCTTTTTCAAAATTTCAGGAATCTGTCTTTTGGGTGAGAAATCTCTTGCACAAGTTGGGATACTAAGAGAACATTAAAAAAGTCTTTCTTAACTCCCTCACGGAGGATTGTATCCCTGGGATGTCAACTAGACACTTCAGTTCAAAGAACTTTCCTTCCAGAGGAAAAATAGATCTTTATTTTGATCTATTTCTAAGTTTTTTCCACTCTGATGTCAGTCAGTGTGAGCGAATACCTCTTTATTTTAGGTCTCATGGCATCTATGATTCTCAAGATACCCCTGGCAGGACTCCACATGTGAAAGATACAGTGGTATATGAAATCTCTTTGGTCCCAGAATCAACACCCTTTATCTTTTTAGATCCCAGTACTGGGGTTTGTCAGAAGAGAAATCACTTGGTGGAAACAATAAATATCTTTAAATCAAGGTCTCCCCTTCTCCCTCCCTGCTCCAAAGCAGTCAGTCACCACAGATATTTCAGACTTTGCTTGAGGAGCAGTTTCAGGAGAGATAAAAGTGCAGGGGGTGTGGGACACCAAGGACAGATAGAAGCACATACATATCAAGGAGATACTTGCCTTGATCAAGGAATGCAATTCTCTGAACCATTTTTGGTCCCAGGGACATCTTCAAGTGGTTACAGACAATACAACAGTGATGTGGTACATCAACAAACAAGGGGGGGGGGCAGGCCATACCCCCTTTGTAGACTAGTTATGTTAGCTTGGGATATAGCTTCACAGCATAATCTCATTTTACAGACATCCTACATTCCATCAGAGCAACACTGTGTGACAAACAAACTAAGCAGGACAAGGGCTGACCCTCACAAATGGAAACTAAATCTTGGGGTCTTCCAAGATTTGATCCATCTGTGGGGAGTTCCTCAAGAGGGCATGGAAGACATATACCTTTTCTTTTCTTTGGATAGTAATGTTCCTGTATGCCTATCCACCATTTCCACTGACATCCAGGGTACTTCTGAAGATTCAGAAGGAATTCCCCAAAATCACTGTGATGACTCGCTACTGGCCCAGGCAACCATGGTTCTGCCTTCTTTTGGAAATGGCCAGAAGTAATTACCACAAGATTCCTCACAGAATGGATTTACTCACACAAGAACAGGGGTGTTTGATGCACCCCAACATCAATCATCTTCAATTAACTGCCCAGATGATAGGGGTTTAATTCCTTTTGGGCCCCTGTTTTCTGAGGATGTGCAGCAGGTGCTACTAGAAAATAATATATTAGCAAATGGAAAGGGTTTTCTAGTTGGTGCCAGCAACATAACCAACACCCATTTAGGGATAGTTGTTCACTGGTTTTACAATACTTGGGTGAGTTACTATCTTATGGCCTTTCTTAGTCCTATATCAAGGTTTATTTATTGGCTATTTCAGCATGTCTGTCCATGGAGCCTCCTCTTTCAAGGCAAGCACATGTCAGAATGTTCTTAAATGGGGTTTAGCATTAGAAGCCTTCAAATAAACTAGTGATGCCGCCTTGGGATCTTAATTTTGTGTTAGAGAAACTAACACTGGCTCCATATGAAACAGTTAGTCTGGCTGACTTGAGGTTCTTAGCATAGAAAACAGTTTTATTGATTGCTCTGACCTCTGCAAGAAGGGTATCTGAGTTGCAAGGCCTTATGGTGAGTCAACTCTACCTCATTTTCCACAAGAACAGGGTTTCTTTGAGAATGAACCCTTCTTTTATGCCTAAAGTGGTATCCAAGTTTACTTTAAGTCAAACTATGCAGTTCCCTGTTTTTTTTCTTGAACCTAAAAGTGAGCGAGAAAGGATATTCCATACCTTGGATGTCCACAGACAACTCAGGTACTATCTTGACAGAAATAATCTTTTTGATCATTGGATCAATTGCTCAGTTTTTGTGAAGGTAAGAAGAAGAGAACTGATGTAAAAACAGACTATTTTCAAATAGTTATCTAAGGCTATTAATTTTTGTTATACTCACCGCAACAATTATATTCCAGGCAGGGTTAGGGCCCACTCTACAAGGTCTTTGGCTTCTTCTATGGCTATTTGGAAAGGGCTGGATTCTAGAAGTATTTTAAAACTGCCACGTGGTCCTCTGTTTATCCTTTTGCAAAGCACTTCTTAAGGTCTAGATAAGGCATTGCTAGGACCATTCTCCAGGGGGTCCTGGACCCTTCTCTTTCCACCTCCCAAATATAGTTAGCTATGGTAATCTACCCATATAGCTAAAGCTACTGCAGCAAAGATCAATATGAAGAACATGGTACAGTTGTGTAAGTTGAACTTAACATAACAGTAGGTGCTTGAATGATCACTGCTGCAGTAGCCACTCCATCCCCAACTTTTTGGTGTATTTTTTATGCCAGGCTTGGATATTTACTTTTGTTACTCCTAACCTTCTTCTTTCAGGCTCAGTCTGCCTCTATCTGCCTCTATCTGCTGACAGGCAAGCTCTGAAGGGTTTTTCATCAAAACTTGTCTTTTAGTCAGCTCAGCTCAAGCTGCTTGACTGTTTGAGGATGTTTAAGATGCAATGAAGCTTTGGAAGTTGGTTGGCTGTTATATCTGTGACAGAATATAACCCCTATAGCTAAGGCTACTGCAGCAGTGATCATTCAAATATCCATTGTTATGGTAAGTTCAGTTTCTACAACACTTTATTGATCTTAGAGAATGTTTCCTTAGGAGAACTAAAGGGGGATGTAGGTGCAGATTTGAGATCTGAGAATATTGGAGGGGTGGGGAGGTGGGTGGAGTATTAATTAAATCTTTCCACTAATAGACTGGCTTTGTCCTCTGAGTCTGAGTATATGATCTCATTTACTATTAGTTCTGCACAGTCCTGGGCATTGTTTTTGAGTTTTCTAACATAATTAAAGATGGTTTCGGGTTATCCTTGATAGTTAGATTTATTTTTGTATGTTAATAGGTTCATAGGTTCATAGGTAGGTATTAGGCTATCTGCCCGAGGGCATTTATAAGCCTAGCCAGAGTGTGTCGACGTTTGCCACCCTGTTGATTAATTAACTGATCCTCTGTCAAGCAGAGTCAATGAAGTGATCCCAGGGGTGTATTTTCTGTTACCCATCCACTCGTCAAGGTTTCTCTTGAAGAATGTTAGTGAGGGGTTCTGCCTAATGTAGTTTGGAATTTTGTTCCAAAGCATGGGGAGTCTCTGTGACAGAAATCTATCCCTCCAGCATGTTCTGTTTATTGTTGCGGTGAGGTTTAGCTCACTAGAGCTCGTGGCTCGCAGTGACTTGGATTTCTTTAGGTGGAGCATGTCAATCAATTCTGAGTTGGACTTGGCTTTGAGATCATCTCTGAGTAAGCGATATGCCACTGAGTACAGCTGGAGTTTTTTCAGTCGGGCTGCATAGGACATATGTTTGAGGCCAGTAATCCTCTTGGTGAGGTACTTTTGTGGTCTTTCCAGCTGTTGGAAGTGTCTTGTGAGGTACATCCCAAATGGGGCATTGTACTCTATGATGGGTCTAATGAGTGACAATTTGAGGGGCACTATAACCTCTTTATTTCTAGATGCGAACCCTTTAGTAATTAGATGGGCCACATAGAAGGATTTCCTAGCTACTTTGGCAATATGATTGTCAAAGGAGAGATTACTATCTACCTGGGTCCCCAGATCTCTTATTACCTCTTCTGTATTAAGGGGGCTGCCACCTATGTGGTACTTCATGGGTGTTTTGTTTTTCCCAAATGGGATGACAATGCATTTTTTGGCATTTAGCTTGAGGCCATGACTTTAACACCAGGTGTCCGTCTCAGTAAGGTCCTTTTGGAGGATGTCAGTGTCAGCCGGAGAGTCAATTATGGCTCCCAGTTTGCAGTCATCGGTGAACTTGATTAGCCATAGTCCTCCTGTATTTGCCTGTACTTCTGAGAAGTATATGCCGAACAGTAGGTGTCCCAGGACTGAGCCTTGTGGGACACCACTTGTGACTGGTTTAGATTCAGACCTGGAGCCCGCTATTCTTACCGTGTGAGTTCTGTCTGTAAGCTGGCTGGCAACCCATCTTGTGACATAGGGGTTTATGTTCAGGCTGGTGAGTTTTTCTGTAATACCCGAGTGGGGAATGGCATTGAAAGCCTTGGCGAGGTCAAGGTAGGCTGTGTGAACCACCTTTCCCTTGTCTATGGCATTGGTGACTGTCTCAAAGAATCATCCAGGTTTAGTAGGCATGATCTGCCCTTAACAAAGCCGAACTGGGTCAGGTCAAGTGTTTGGAGGTTCCCAGTGTATTTGTTGATGAGTTCCATGATGATGCACTCCATAGCCTTGCAGACCAGGCTAGTCAGGCTTATGGGGAGATAGTTACCAGGGTCAGTTGTGACCTCTCCTTCTGGAGAGGAATAACTGTTGCTGTGCACCATTGTATGGGCACATAGCCCGTGGAGAGGCTGAGGTTGAACAGCATGTTTAGGTGGGGGGTTAGTTCATTCTGAAGTTCGTGCAAGACGCAGCCTGGGACACCATCTGGTCCCATTGGCGCTGTGTTTTTGGCTTTTGAAAGGACTGTTTTCACCTGTGCATCTGTGATTTTTGGGACACTACACTTTTCCCGTATTATTGTGGGCCCGTTTGGAGGTGGGGGGGGGGGTAAAGTTTGCTCTGAATCTGTCTGCCAGGATGTTGGCAATATCAGTAGGTTCAGTATATTTTGTGCTAGTTTGCACTAGTTCAGTGCATATTTGCGAGTTGCCACTTAGATTCTTAACATAGCTAAAGAAGGCTTTGTGGTTATCTTTTGAATCCTTGGCTATTTTTCTTTCAAAGTTAGCCTTGCATGATTTCATGAGGGACTTTAATTTCTTACTGATACTGATCAGGGATGTCTTTCCTTTTTGGGATTTGCTTTTTTTCTGAACTATTTTTCTCCTTCCATTGTATAGCCTGTTTATGGCAGGGGTCCACCAAACTGGTTTCCTTCTCGTAGAGGAGTGAATCTTAGTTTTGCTAGGGAGGGCACGATCCATGCATCCTTGCAGGTGCTCACAGAGTGCATTTGTAAAGGTTTCTGCATCTTGGGCAGCGTTATCCTTTAGCGTGGGGGCTGTGAAACTTACCACCTCTGTCTTAAGTAAGGTGAAGTTTGCTTTAGAAAAGTTTTTTACTGTGGTTTCCTTAGTTGGGGGTCGTGGTAGGGTGTGGACATCCAGAGTGATTAGTTTATGGTCTAACCAGTGACGGGTTGACCTCCGGTGTGGAGCACCTGTTGCCCATGTTGGTGATGACCAGGTCCAATATGTTTTCACCTCTGGTAGGGGAGTTTACCAGCTGATCCAGGGTGTTTGAGTTGATGAATTTCAGGAAGCGCTGGGCCTGGGAGTTTGTACTCGAGTAGTTTTTCCAGTAAATGGTAGGGTAATTGAAATCGCTCAACATCAGGGTGTTCGGTAGAACCTTCATGTTTTCCACTGTCTCCAGAAAGGTGGAGTGGTGGTCCTGGGTCATGGAGGGTGATCTGTAGCAGGCCACAATTTGCACTGCAGATTTGCCCGATGTTAGTTGCACATGGATGGTCTCAGAGGTATCATGCTGCACCACTAACCTGGAGGTGTAGGTATCCTTGATGAATATGGATACACCCCCTCCTTTTGTGTTTTGGTCCGTGTTCTGTGGCCGAAACGTGTGGTAAGAGTTGTAGCCCGGTAGTGCTGAGGTGCTCTCTGGAGCCTTGAACCAGGTTTCAGTTACTGCACAGATGTCGACATTCTCCATACTGAGGAGTGCTTCGAGCATGTGCATTTTGAGATTTAAACTCCTGGCATTGAGCAGCATAAGCCTCAGTTTTTTGTTAATTGTGCTGTTTACAGAGGTGGGTTTGACTTTTTTTGAGCCTTGTCTAAAAAGGCACTATGGGGGCATCAAGAACCTTGGCCAGTATTCGAAAGCCTAGGGGTGACAGGGGCAAGCCATCTCTTGCGAAGCAGCACGTCTTGTCGAGCATGTCGTCCCAAGCTGACAGACACTGAATCCCCTTTGAATGACACCAGAAGCTTAGCCAATTGTTGAAACTGATAATTTTTTTCTTTATACTGAGGTATCATTCTTGGTGAGGGCAGGATGCTACTCAGGGTCAGGGTCATACCAGCCTGGGCTACATGATCAGAGAGCTCTTCCATATCTCTTTTCATGTAGTCCAGGGAGGTACATCTCAGGTCATTCACACCAACATGAACAATGACAGAGTCATATTTGTACTTATTCTGGAGTGATCTGAGTGCTTGTTTTATGTGGCGGATTCTGGATCCTGACAGGCAGCTAACAATAACCTTCTGCTTGTCCAGGCTAGTGAGTGGGGCGCCAGTGTGCCTGACTATAGAGTCATCTATTACTAGTGTGTTAGGTATGTTATTTCACCTTAAGGGCTGTGATTGTGTGGCACACTGATTTTGTGTTTTATGTGTTGTCTGGTTTGTGAAGGGAGGTGCAGGTTGTTTGGGTGTCTGCTTTGGAGGTCTCTGATGCTTTTGCAGGTTTTTATTTAGAGCCTCCGAGTATGATTTTGTGTATTTATGTGTATTTTTTGCCAGTGCTGATTTAGTAGGTCTGTGTGCGGCTGGAGGTGTGGTGCAAGTGTTCACCTTCTCCTCTTGACTGTCTGTTTCAGTCTTGGATGGAGACAGCTTAGCTTCCAGTTTGGTTGTATAATTGCATCTCTTACCTATGTTTTGTGGTAGGAGGAGAGGGTTGTCTGTGTACATGAGGCAGTTGGAACATTGCCTCAGGATAACCAGATTCACCAGCTGGACTGGAGAGTACACCTGAAATTGCCCTTTGGTCATGCCTGAATAGTAGGGTGAGCTGCTTAGTCGTTTGGTTGGTGAAGGGCGAATAAAGAGCCTTGCCTTGCTGGGCAATCAGTGTCAGGGTATATTAGTGCTTGCTATTAGGTCTGAGCAAGTGCTGGTCTGTAGGATGATTTTTGAGTGCTTAGGTTGACAGTTAGACTAGTTTCAAGGGAAAAACTGAAGAGGAGACTTAGTACAGACGGGAATAATTTAACCGTAGCTAACTGACCTGCCCAGTGCACAAAACCATGCAAACGCATTTTTTATAGTAGGGAAATGAAAGAGAGAGAAATTAGCACAAAATGGCCAATAAACTACTAACTTCTGGGCTGGAACCACTCCTCCAGGAGCAGATAGGTTGCTCAAAGCTCCCCTCTCTTACAGGTGAACAGAGAAACTTCTTTCTATCCAAGTAAGGTATGGGCAACTCAGAAACTAGTATCACAGCCCTGAATTCAGCACTAGCCTGAAAACTGAACTATACTAGCTTAGAAAGGCAGGAAACAAGGAATTTTTTTTTTTTTAAAAGATAAGTCAAAAGCAGTAAAAATACACTTAAAACAGCTTTAAATGACTACAAACGATCAGAAAAGGCTATTTTAGTGTGTAGCCTACAACAGTTAAACAAATTATTTAAAAAAAAACTTTTTAAAAGTGCAGGCAGTCAAATAAGTACAATATGTGAAAAAACAAGCTTTTAAATCACAATAAATGCTGGAAAAATCTGCGTTTAGGAGGAAAACAGTTAAGTACAGCAAGAAAGTACAGAAAACTGATACTTAATCACTCCAAAGTCTCGCTTCTAAGCTAGAAGGCTTAAATCAGTTTAAGGCTTTCTAGTGCTACCCAGTAGGCTAGTTACAGGAAAGGTGGGAAACAAGCGCAAGTGTGGCTTTTAAACCAGAACATTGAAAGAGATGGAAAAAAACTGCCCAAATGGCCAATAGCTACAATTTCTGAGCCAGGAACCACTCCTCTTGTGGTAGATAGGTTACCTAATGCTTACCACTCCCACTGATACGCTAGAAGGCTTCCCTCCAACACAGAAAGGCTTGGGGGGCTCAGAAGCTTACAAAGAGTCCTTGATATAGCAAATCTGTATCTGGACCAGACTAGTTACAGGAAAGGTGGGGAACAAGTACAAACGCAGGCTTTTAAGCCAGCAAGTTGAAAGAGATGGAAAACTGCCCAAACAGCCAAATAAACTACAATTTCTGGGCCAAAACTCACTCTTCCCATGGAGGATAGGCTACCTAGTGCTTACCACTCCCACTGATAAGCTAGAAGGCTTCCCTCCAACACAGAAAGGCTTGGGGGGCTCAGAAGCTTACTAACAATCCTGGATACACTCACTTTTGTATTCTAGAGCCTATTTATATTTGGGTTCCACTATAGGGGTTTATTTTTAAATTTGGTAGTATATTTATTTTTGAGGGTGACAGATGCATTTATGCTGCTATTTACAGGTGCGCAGAATTTGGCAGTGAAGATACCACATAAGCTATGGGGGTCATTAAGAGTGAAGGGGGCTTTTAAATCTAGCAAGGTCATCGCTCAGTTTTAGTAGATTAACTTTTGCACAACATTGAAATACTGAGGTATTGGAAGATGCTTCAGGCTTCAGTCTTATGGTGAATATGATTGACTTGTAATCTGAACTGAGCAAGGAGTGTCACATTTTGTGTGGTGCAAATCTGCCCCATATTGGTAAGGACCAAGTCCAGGATTTTATTGCCTCTGCTTGGGGTGTGGACTAACTGATGTGGGCAGTTTGTATTGATGAAGTCTAGAATGTCAGGGCATACATGTTTCAGAAAGTATGAGTCTCATTTTATGGAGGGGTAGTTGAAGTCTCCTAGGAGAATGGTGTTTGGCTTAATACATATATATGCTATAAAATAGAAGCACTATAACCAAAACCAAAACAAACCGGACACTGAATGGACAGAAACGGAGTACGAAAACTGTACAAAGTAGCCAAATTTAATGAACCATTTGATTTAATAAACCATTTTAGCGCTTTCATCTCCTAAGAGACTTCATCAGAAATAAAACCTGAACTTAGTACAATTAACATTTAAATACTGAAAGTCTTATGACATCACATTTGATCAATTTGTCAATTTAAAAAGACAGTAACAGACAGAAAAAATTATTTTAAATAAACAAACACAGTACTATTACATAAAACAATTGTGTAGAACAACCTAAAAACAACTTAATGACCTGCTTTTGAATATAATAATATAATAATATAAAAAAACTTTTTATATTTAAAATTTTTTGTTATTGCAACTATATAATGTTGGCTTTTTCATGTAACATAGGTGCCAGGGAAACATAGTCGTTAAGACCTGGCATAAACATAGCTGCCAGTCTAAGTTGCCACTGGCTCTCTTTTTTCTTTAAAATATTTTTCCAATCCCCTCCCCTGGGATTTATATGTACTATTTCTAAAATTCCAAACATATATTTCTCAAAATTATCACAACACAAGGAATGTCTATATAAGGCATTGGTGGTTTTCCTGTTTTTAATGTCATTTAAGTGTTCATAAATTCTATGTTTAAGCATACGTTCAGTCTTACCCACGTAGAAATGTCCACTGGTAATACACCAAGCCAAATAGACTACCCCCCTAGTGTTGCAGTTACCCTTCTTAAAGAAAACTTTACTCCTAACACTGTTGTTTAACTCAACATGTGGTTCCTTCATTATGTATGTACAATATGAACACCTGCCACACGGCCTTGTACCTTTATTGACCTCCCTAAAATTTTCTATTCTATTCTCTAATAATTGTTTAATATTATAACCCACCTTATATATAAATCGAGGCCTGTGTCCAACTTGATGAAGTCTCTTAGGAGATGAAAGCGCTAAAATGGTTTATTAAATCAAATGGTTTATTAAATTTGGCTACTTTGTACAGTTTTCGCACTCCGTTTCTGTCCATTCAGTGTCCGGTTTGTTTTGGTTTACATATATATGCTATACTAGTTAGGTAGGAGATATGATGTGATGGCGACATAGAGGGGGCCTTACAGTTAGCTGTGATATGATAAAAGGTTTTGTAAATAGTAAGTTGGTCATGGAGGAGTTCCAGGTCATTATCCTGTCTAACGAGTCTGGGGATGATGTTTTTTTTAAGAATATGTAGACACCACTGCCTTTAGTGCCTTTGCCTAATGCAATGGGCCTGAATGTGTGACAGGCATTGATACCCTGCAATGATGCAGTGCTTTCAAAGGGCTTGAACCAGGTTTCTGTGATGACATGTGACAGACATTGATACCCTGCACTGATGCAGTGCTTTCAAAGGGCTTAAACCAGGTTTCTGTGATGATGACCATATCAATGTTTTCCAGGGTAAGGAGTACTTGTAAGGAGTGGCATTTTTTATTAAGGCTTCCCTGAGCAGAAATAACTTAATGTTATCCAGTTTCTGTTTAGCTATATTAGAAGCTTTAGAAGACTGACATTGCCTAAAAAAGGCACTATGGGGGTAGACAAGGATTTAGCCAGTATACAAAAGCCTTGGGAGAGAGGTATTGACCATCAGTGGTAAAGTAATTGGGACTGTATTTTCTCTTCCCAGGATGATATATATTGTACAAATGACACCAGAAGCTAAGCTAATTGTTGAAATCAATGTTTTGTTCATACTACGGCATGATTTTTGGTGAGTGTTGAATGCTGCTTAAGTCTGGGTTCATAGCATCCACAGACACATATTTCAAGACTTCTATATGTCTCTCTTCGTATAGTCCAGGAAGGTACGTCTCAAGTCATTTACACCCATATGTGAATCATACTATGATTGTGTCATGTGCATTTGTGATACAAGGACTTGAGTGCTTGCATGACGTGGCAAATCCTGGCACTTGATAGGCAACTGGCCATGGCCCTCTCTTTGCACAGCTTGGACAGTGGTGTAGTGGTCTGTTTCACTATGGAATCACGTATGACTAGGATATTAGATTGTGTTGAGGGTTACCTTATGGGCTTTTGAAATGAGTCAGTGTGACTCTTAGATGTATGTTTCATGATGGATGCTGCCTATGATGTGTGTGTTTGTGAGGGTACTGAGAGCACTTGTTTCTTCTGTTACATTTAGGGGAACTTTGTAATTTAAGTGGATTACTTTTAAGAGCCTCGGCATGTGCAGGTATTTGGTTCAAGCTGTGTTTTGTTTAATGAGGTGCTGTGTAGTACTAACAACCTCCTCATTATTTGTTGTGGCACTGTGAGAGAGCTACCCTTTTCCAGCAGTTTATAGGGTCCCTGCCAAGTAGCCATTTGAAACTTCAATATGGATAATAATTAGCACATATTAGACACAAAGAAAGTAACATGTTAATATGGAAATATGCTTCAGCATAGTATAAGGGAGCATGTGTGCCTAGTGTATGAGAGAACAAAAGTATTTTCCATTAGTGCATATGATAAAAACACAAAAGCCACAAACCTGTTCTTACAGTAGCATTGCAAGGGTTGGGGGGTTGTCCTTGGTACTGGTGATGGCTGTCATTCTAAGCATGTAAAATACATCCCTAGTCACTTAGCAGGGACACTATAAATTGCAGGAAAAAGGTGGGATCAGCAGATTACAAAGTACCCCAACCTGACAAGCCAAAACAACAATGACTATAAAATGCTAATGTTTGCCACAACTGGTGTGTTAGAGAAACATTATGGTTTCCTGTAACCTCAGACAAGTTGTGACACCCAGCTCTGGATTAGAGATTAAAAATAGGGCAGGCAATCTCTATTTGTGAGAAGAGGGAAGTGAAAGCTTTTGTTAGTAAGAAAAGGGATGTTTCTCTATCTCTCTTGTGCGATGTACTGAACCAGTCACTCATGATATTATAACTGAGACAAGCAAAAAACTTAAAGTGCGAAGGCTATCTAGATAAGTCCATTTTTTCAGGTAAAAGGTAAATGGTTTGTTAATTGGTGATTATCTGTATTCAGTTTCTTGGCTTTTTCACTCTTGTCTTCACCTTGAAGGCAATGCCAGGGCACTATCCAATTTGATTATTTTTTATGAGTTTATTAATACTCTGCCTTCAATGCAGTCATGGGGTAAATTTTCTGCTTTCCATCCATAAATCCAAGTTGCACTTGAATATAGACAGGGATGAACTCTGTTTTATGTAGATGGGGAGTCTGTTCTGGAACATGGTATCTTCTGTAAGATATACTCATCCATCCTAACAAGTCTGTTGATGTTGCAGAAGAAGTTTAGATCCCTACACCAAGTATTTCTGATGCCATTTAACTCACTAATGTGGAGTAAATCCATCAGGATTGGGTCAGAGGATGCCTTGTATATTAGGGGGTCTATATTATATATTCAGAGTTTCAAAACTTCAAACCTCATATGTTCGACAACATATGAGCAAAGTTTGAAACATCAAAATATAATAAAAAATAAAAAAAAAATTACCTCAATGCTCTGAGCATGGGGGGGCAAGCCCCCCTGCACCCCCACACCCCCCTACTTAAATATACCAACTACGAGATTGCACTTCAGTGCAGAAAAGGGAAATTTTCCCATTCTGCACCATACGGAGCCGTTACTTTTCACCTTCAAACTTTTTAAAGTTCGATCATATGACATTCGAACTTTAAAACGTTAGAATAATTAATAGGGACCCTATACTAGACATAGGTTACCTCTTAGCAGTCTGTAGGATACCGAGTATAGTGACAGAGCTCTGAGTTGGTCCAGATAGGACATGTTGTTTAGGCCTTGTATCTTTTCAGTAAAGTATCTCTGTGGGTGTTCCAGTTGTATGTGTTTGGACAGATACATGCCAAAGGGGGAATTATATTCAATGATTGGCCTAATGGGGGCTGAGTAAAGGGGGACAATGATGTCCCCAGATCTAAACACAATCCCTTTGTTTACAAGCTGTGCAATGCAGAAGGACTTTTTTACAACAAAGGACAAATGGTCAAAAGTTAGGTCACTATCCACATAAGTTTCCAAATCCTGAACAACTCAGTCAACTCTTAGAGGCATATTGTAAATGTGGTAGTTTACTAGGGAAGATGTCTTCCCAAAGATAATTCAAAGACAGGTATGGCTGCAATGAGAAGGACCTCATTGTCAGTTCTTTACCATGTCCCTGAATTGATCTAATGCCAGTGTTCTCCCTAGTAGGCCATGAACTGGCACTGAACGAGTGACTGCCATGTTCTTACAGCAGCCATTTTCCTCCTAGAGCAAACTTTTTCTGGGCCAAGTGATTCACTCAATTGAAAGAATTATGTAAATGAAGGATATTCTCCGTTTTTATTTGTATCAACTCCCATTTTGTTCTGTGATCTCCATTTTGTTTAAGGTTAATCAGTAAGCTTGTTTTCTGTGTGAAAGCAAATGCTATTTTTCCAGATTTGCCTCTGACCCTAACAAACTCTGTTTTTTCTCTATGGTTGTCCTAAGCATATAAATAATCTGACTCAGTGTATACTGTATAATACCTGCACTGTAAATGCATGTTAACCTTATGTGTTCTACGTATGTCATATTAATAATATTGTATCTTGGAGCTTTTTTCCCTGGGCCTCCACTGAAAACAGACTACTAGTCCAGTTGGACTCTCCCGGTAAACAAATGTAAAATAAATAAATAAATAAAATATAACTATGTAGATTGTTTTCATGTAAGCATGCATGCTTTCACAGTATAATATTTGCCTGATAAGATCATAAAACACGTTTCAGGTCATTATCACATTTTGAGCATTGAGTGAGAAGTTCCTATTATCTCAGCCAAGTCCACATCAAGAAGAAATCAAGCTGACCCAGAAATATAATTTATAAGTTAGACTCAAAAACTCATCTCTGTCAGTTGGTTCTAACTCTAACTGGTCATTTCCATCTGCAGTTTAAGTAATGTGTGGTCAAGTGTATAGCCTGTAGTAGTCTTGGTAAGTCTGAGACAAGGTAAACCATTTACATTCATAACCAATTATGCTGTAAATTAATCTTGGATTTAGTTACCTGCATAAAGTTGTACTAAAAATATGTTTTGATTTGATATCAGCATCACAGTTCAACATTTTAAATAGAATCAATTTGCTGAGCAAATTGGGAGCCACAGACATTTCTGGGGTTGGGGGGTACCTAATGATCATTAGCCACTTTCCTGAACTGCCACATTA
This sequence comes from Protopterus annectens, assembly GCF_019279795.1. Taxonomy (NCBI): domain Eukaryota; kingdom Metazoa; phylum Chordata; order Ceratodontiformes; family Protopteridae; genus Protopterus; species Protopterus annectens. The sequence goes on from NC_056741.1 coordinate 1,043,070,307, forward strand.
GAATGAGGTTTCTCCTACAGGGGCCGATCCTTGAGATGTGGCCCCACAAGGGGTAAACCTCAGTGGCAGAGCAGTCTCAGAATCAGAAAGGCTTAGCATAATGTGGAAAAGTTCTGAGTTAAGGCTTCTTCCTCTCACTAAGCCTTTCTGAATCCTAGGGTTAATGCAAAATTGTGTAATAAGCTTTAGCAAGATCAAGTTAAGCAGTATGCATTGACATCCCTTTAAAATACTGCTGTTACATCTTCAAGGAATGGCACAAGATTCAAAATGCAAGATCTCTCCTTAACAAGCCTGTAGTACTCTATAGCTAACAGAAGTAGATCCCCCATGATATTCTTAATAAGCCCCATTATGAATCCCTCCCTGAAGTTATAGTACTGAGTACTAGTCAGACTGCTGGATGCAAAATTATTTGTTTGTGATGTGGCCTCCTCACCTTTGTGAATTGGTACTATTACTCAGTAAAGCAGGTAGGGGGAGTGATGGGGGCAATGGTCCCAGGTGCAAAATGTTATGGGATACAATTGGCCATCTGATCCCAATCAGATCACTCTTTAGTACAATACCAGCCTTTAAATAGTGGAATTGCATTTGTGGTCAAACCTGAGTACTGTAGCATTCCATGTGTGGTCTATACTGTAGAAATTGCTTGCTGCAGATGTAGCAAGCTGTTTGCTGTAGTTTAAAAGAAGCAATGTTTTTTTCATAGGTTCATAGTTTGGTACCAGGCTATCAGCCCTAGAGCCTATACAAGCCTAGCCATAACAATTCCCTGGCTATTTCTTCCCACACTATTTACTTCCCTGGACCCCTGTCTAGCAGGGGTCCAGGTTCTTATTTTTTTTAAATAAAACACTGCATATGAGGTGTAAACTGTAATTTTTAAATAACACCTGAGTTCAGTGTGTGGTATAAACTATAGCAACTACATGCTGCATTTGTAGCAAGTAGATTGCTACGGTTTAAATGGAAAGTTTTTTTTTCATCTAAGGAAGGAAGGTTGAGAGCGTGGCACAGAAATGAAACCTTTTTGGTTCCTGCAGTTCAGGAGCACCAGATAACTGATCGTGGACTTTTTTTCTGAGATTGCTCTTCAACCATGGAAGAGAGAGGATGGGTGGTACAAACAGCCATAAGCCATGGTTAGCTGGTCAGCTGGTTGGCTCCTTGTTTTTTTGCTACTCCAGCTAACTGGAAGATATAAGAAAAATAATATGTTTCATACTTTATTTAACCTAGACTTGCTTTTTATGAGTATGGTATTTTTTTAAAACAAAGTAGTATCAGGTTTTGTATATCTTACTAATTTGTGATTTTACCAACTTTTTTTAATTCATATGTATATTTGTGTCTTATCAGTATGTGTTACTAAATGCAGGCATTAGGAGTATTTTAAACCTCACCATTATCCTCTGCAGACTTACCAGCGTTGTTGAGGCTAGTATTCCAGCCTCTTTTCATAAGTATGTCATTTATTGCTTCATAGTTTCAGTTAAGTCTTATTTTACTTTTTTGATTAAAAATGATGGTATCATGATTTTTGTTAATTACAGATTGTATAGCCTAATATGGGGAGCAGAAAGATGCTATGTTTGTCGGCACACTATCAGATATATTGCCATACTTCGATTTTGCACTGTTTGTTTCAAATTGTTTTGATTTACACAGTCAGTTAACATTTAAGGGTAACATTTGCTTTCACAGAGTTTAACGTTTTTACTTGGAAAAATAACATACTTTACCCATTACTGTCTTGAAGAAAGCAGTACAGTCACTTTTAGAAAATACATGTTGGGGCAACCTACTGCAAACTACTAGTTATGGCCAAGCCAGTTAAACTGGCATGTGTTGTTTTAATAAAAAGTACTTATTTTCTTTTTAAGATGCTGCAGACTTTTACCTTGAAGGAAAAAAAGAGAGTTGTTTCATTATGATTATCTTTGCTTACAAAAACTAACTTTTTCGACCTCTACTAGTACTTTCTTATCTCACATATTCATGTGGAGGTCCAAGCTCTTGTCTTTAATTTGAGTCACTGAGTCAATGACAGTGAGAAAGATGAAATTAAAACCTGCTGATATGTATTATTTCAGGTACTTCACGTTAGCAGCTTCTTCAAAAGCATATACCCTCACCTTACTTTTCTGCCCAAGTAAACCATATTCAATCAAAAGAATGTTGTCTGTTCAGTTGCAATGTAAACATTCACTGCTTATGTCTCATAACAGTTCCTTATTCTAAAAATAATGCAGTCTCTTATATCCTATATTATGACTTTTTTTCCTAAAAATATTTTGCCCTTATGCCTGCTTACCATAAAGCCCCTCCAAATCAGAAATGCCCATTTATTCCACTACTTGGGAATTTCACTTGAGATCAGGGCAAGACTTGACCATGGGATCTGTTTCCAGGCAGCAATGTGGATACTTTGTTGTCTTTGCCTGCACAACTGCTTCCACTGGCCTTTGCTACAAATGTGGACATTCCTCACCATGTCAGGACATGTCTGAGCTACCCCCATGGACTGGGGGCCTTAGGATACATGTTCTTCTAATCCAGCCATGAGCAATGACATTCTATTCCCATATTTTATTCTGTCTTCTTATCCTCCAGACTGAGACTTGAAGGAGGGCTATCAATCTAACTGAACTGTTAGGCACTCCCTCCAGTTGTCAATTTCTTTCCTCATGCAAACTCTGGAGATGTTTCTACCCTACCCTAACCCTATGCTAACCCATCTCCTTTGTTGATATAAGCATCACATAACAGCAGGTAATCATTTACATATTTGCATTGATGTTTCACATGAGGCATACACTCTTCTACCTTCTGTTCAAGAAAGGCAGAATTTATCAGTAGACCAGCTGACATGATTGGCCAGAAAGATTATTAGTCACTATACTTCTAAGAAATGAACAGTATGGAGCTTCCTACATCTCTAGAAAGATGCAGGAGAGCTTAAAAAAATACTAATGGTCTGCTCTGGATACTTAAATGGAAAGGAAGTGAAAGGCATGTAGCCAGAAAATGACAATAAATAAATAAAAAGCCTCCCTTATAAAGATAGCGTGTCCACGTAAGAAAGGCAATATTTATTAATAGAGCAGCCTGACTCGCCAGAAAACACATTAATTACTATATCACTAGGAAGCAAGAAGTTTGTAATTCCTTATGTCTTTAGAAAGATGTCGGAAAGCTCAAAAACAAAGGTTAACAATCACTGCATTCTCTAGATCCTTAAAAAGGGAAGGTAGGCAGAAAAATAAACCTTTATCAAAAATAAAGACTCCCTTAGAAAGATGACAAAGATGTCTTTTTAAGGAAAGTGGGATTTATCAGCAAACCAGCTGGCCTGATTGACTGGAAAAGCTTGAGAATTTCTCGATCACCATGAATGAAAAAGTATGTAGTCCCCTCCATCTTAGAAAGACATTGAAGAGCTACAAAACAAAAATTAACAGTAACTGCCTCCTCTGGATCATTAAAAGGAAGGAAAGCAAAAAAAAGTAAAATAAATAACATTATTAACAAAAATAAAAGCTCCCTAAGAAAGATAATGTACTTGGTTCAGAAGGGTAGAATTTATCAGCAGAATAACTGGCCTGATTGTCAATCACTAGGCCATTAGGAACCAAACAATATGGAGTTCCCTACACCTTAAAAAAACACAGAACTCCCCAAAAACCCAGAGTATTCAAACTACTAGTAATAAATACCAAACAACAACCTTTCAGGAAAAGGTAGCATATGCCAATTGATGTGCCAGTCTGTTAAAGGAACTCAAGACGTAGTCTAAGACATCACTGGTCCTCATCAGCTCAGGCACTCAACAGACATTTGGTAGAAGTGAATGGGACTTTCTTTGCTTATATGTAGAAGAATGTTTCCTCTTATTCAGTTTATTTCTCTAATATTAAGACTTTATCAACGGGTCTATATTATATCCTCGAATGCTTAAAAAAGCGAACGCTGATTGATCTAATTTATTTTCGCGAAACTGCAAAATATCGAAGCAGCAGAAACTTGAATTTTTTCCTAGGGAAAGAATTTGGTTGTCCGTTTCTGTTGCTTCGGTATTTTCAGTGTTATGGTGGAAAGTTACCGGTCGGATTCAGGTAAGTGTGCGATTGTGTGGATGTGAGTGTTAGGGTGATTTAGGTGAGTTAGGGTTAGGGCTCGGGTTAGGTGTGTGTGCGATTGAGTGGACATGAGGGTTAGGGCAGATTTAAGTGAGTTAGGGTTAGGAGCGGGTGAGGTGAGTGTGCGATAGTGACGGACCTTAGGGTTAGGGTTTGGGTTAAGGTAAGTGGGTAGTTAGTGGTGTGTGCATAGTTTAGTGTAGGGTTAGGTATCAGATTTTAGGTGTATGTGTGTGGATTTCTGTTTGTTTGGTGTGCTTGTGTTGTGTGTATGTGTTTTGGATCAGCGATTTTTTTCCCTGGGAAAATAATCGCTGATCTGACAGTTCGAGATTGTAAGCTTTCACTTAAATTAGGTCAATCAATCAGCGTTCACTTTTTTAAGTGTTCGGTGATATAATATAGACCCTTTATCAACATTCCACACCAGTTATGATACTTAACTCTATTCTGTCTGCTTTCCATCCTGCCATTAGCTTTTTTTAAAAAGTACTGGATCACATAGCCTGGTATGTTCTTTTCATATTTCAAACACCTGACTTAGGCATTAAAGCTTACACTACTATTCAATGAATCCAGATTACCAGATTTTCTCTTCATTGATTTTATGGATATTTTCTCAAATCCTCAAGAATCTTTTTCTTTACTTGTAATGTTTGTGTTAAGGAATAATGAGCTGTAATGCTAGGCCAAAGCGCTTAGTCAGCTGTATGTCTGTTTGTTTCAACTAAAAGTGTGAATTCAGTGGAATAAAAGACCATCCTTTCATTTTGAGCTTTGGGTTGCAGCTTTATTTTATTTGTGTTTAAGGAGGGAGAGTGGAGTTTGGTTCTGTGTTAAGGAATGTGATTGATTTTGGGGATGTGTCCAAACTCAGCTAAAACAGTCAACATTAATCTTGAAATTGATAGGTTTTAAAAAGACAGCAGACCCATAGGCATACCCTGTCATACTTATTAACCATTCCATTACAGAGAACTGTGTCCCATACTTCTGGAAAAAATGTTATATCATACCTCTTCACATAGGGGGAAATTCAATAGAATTTTTTAACTACAGACATATAACATTATTGAATCCCCAAATTATGTTGGTACTCTACAAAAGGGCCTTACAGAAACAGATGCTTGGTGCCAGAGCCATGGGCTCAAGCTCAATGCCAAGAAATGTATAGTTATCCCCTTTGGGAAAAAACATGTACCCGTGAATTACCACATAGGTGGCAGTACACTAAACACCGAAAGTGTGATAAGAGACTTAGGGACACAGGTGGACAGTGGTCTCACCTTCAATAACCACATCGCCACAACAGTCAGGAAATCCTTCTATGTGGCACACCTCATCACTAAGGGCTTTTCATCCAGAAAAAAGGAGGTCATTGTCCCACTGTACTCATCCCTCATTAAACCCATTATAGAATACAACACCCCATTTGATATGTACCTCTCAAGACATCTGCAACAACTGGAAAGGCCGCAGATAGCTCACTAAAAGAATCACAGGCCTAAAGCAGATGCCCTATGCTGACCACCTTAAAAAACTCTAGCTATACTCTGTCGCATATCATCTACTCCGAGGCGATCTCTGCTTAACATACAAGGCCATGTCAAACCAGAGCTGTTGGACATGCTACAGAAATCTCAATCCCTCAGAGCCACATGCTCCAGTGATCTAAACCTTGTCATCACAATAAACAAAACATGCTGGAGGAATAGGTTCCTAAACCAGAGACTCCCCAGACTCTGGAATAGACTGCCCATACATGTCAAGCAGAGCACCTCTTTGGCCCTCTTCAAAAGGAACCTTGATGACTGGATGGGAAAAAGGAAATTCACCCCAGGGATCACATCAGTCACCCTGCTAGACAAGGGTCCAGGGAAATAAATAGTGTGGGAAGAAATAGTCAGGGAATTGTTATGGCTAGGCTTGCATAGGCCCTAGGGCTGATAGCCTAGTACTAACCTATCAACCTATCTCCCTTATCAAAAATCCTAGTGAAATGTAGTCATTCATAGCCCAGCGAGCATCTCACTGCCAACAACCTCTCCTTGCAGACCCAACACAATTAGTTATTATAGAAATGAGATTGTCTTAGTCTCATCCATCTTTCTTGAGTTATTATAGCACTTGATACTGACTGTCATCCTAAACTAATAAATTAACTCTTCTTATAGGTTTATAGTTTCATAGGAGGTTACTAGCAGCCCTAGATCCTTTACAAGCCTAGCTATGTTAATCCCGAGTATCCCCATTTGTTCTTTTTGGGTACTTTGCAGAATGAACTTATGAACAGAGTGGGTCTGTAATCAAAACCGGCTACCAAGGGGCGAATTTGCAGTCTCCCATCCAATTATTTAGGTTGCGTTTGAATAGGGTCAATGAGGAGAAGCAACATTAAGTTGTGAAAGCGCTTACCGTTTGTCTTCTGCAATAAAGTACAGTGACTGATTTCCAGTGTGTAACTTTGGTGCCTTAATTTACTTTTGCTGTTGTTGTGTGTTTTGGGCACCTCAGTGTACCTGCAGCCATTTGGTTTTTGCATCTTCATCTCCTAATATATACTGTTTTGGATCAGTAGCTACCTTAGCAACTGACAACAGGCTATAAAATGTCAGCAACCTTCACAACTTTCCCCCCCAATTCCTGTAAGTGTCCTTCAAGGCTGTCTTCTTGGCCCGCTTCTGTTTAACATATTTAGAAACAAGTTTCACTCAGCTACCAGACAAGCTTCCATGGGGATGATGACTCCACCTCCCTCTGCACTGCACCACACCTTACAAAAATCCAGTCACTCAAGCACTCTTTTCCTCTTCTGAATCTTGACTAACCAATACATACTTGCACTTAATCACTAAGGAAAGCAAATTAATATTATTTATACCCAAACAATTCTCTTCCCTCAAACACTCTTTTAACATTATATCAGCCAATAATACTACCATAGAAAAGAAATTCCACACAAAACTAGGAGTGGCTTTAGCCAGTAATCTGAAATGTGATTAGCACATACAGCAAGTCATGAAAATGGGGCTTCTCAACTGGTCAAAACTATACCTAATTTATACGACAAGGAATATTTTTGCCCAGTCCTACCTCCTTTACACACTCCTACATGCATCAGCCATATTAACCATATTTACTGTTTTACAAACCACACAGCAAAGTTAAAGATGTGCTACAACAAAGTAGAAAAATTTGCTCCAGACATCTCATACAGGACTTACCACTGCCTTACCTTAAAACAGCTGCAGTGGTTGAACTACTGCAACACCCGATCTATACCCAGATAGTCACAGTCCATAATTTTATCTACAATCTCAATAAGTGCTCCTCCCTGCCATTAGAAGTTTTAAAAAACACAAATTAATCTTGACTTTGATAGGTTTTAGAAAGGCAGCAGCCCCTCAGGCCTACAGGCTCCATCATCAGTATTCACTGTGCAAAGAGTCATGCTCCAGTGAAAATTGTCTTCTGTCCACTGAAAAGTCAAAAAATGCTGCAGCTGCACAAGAGTCTGTCTATTCCAGTTACATTACCAAACATTGGAACGAGTTACCACTTCCATTAAATCAAACAGACAAAATTCAAATCCAAATTAAAACAACATGTGACTGCCTCAGGGCTATGCTCATGTACCTCTCCAGGATAATGTGGAACCTTCAAACTGCTACCATGTCTATAAGACACCTGGATTATAGAAACCTTAAGCACAAACCACAAGTGGCTTTAACAACTGCACTATCTCACCCCCATTTTCTACAAATGTTCCCCTTTTTCCTCCAATTTCCCTAGATTCCCACTTTCCCTTATCATCTCTCTCCATCACTTCTTCTCAGGTTCCCACTATTACTGGTTACCATTTGAACTCTCCTGGTTTAGAATATACAAACATATATCTTACTCTAAGCTTTTTTTTTTCTTATAGGTCCATAGGTTCATAGAAATTTACTAGGCTAACAGCCCTAGAGCCCTTACAAGCCTAAGCATATGTATCCTAAGTTGCCCCAGTTGTCAGTGGTTAGGTAAATGAAGTTTGCAGAGGTAAGGGTCTATGGTAGATAATACCAACGTTGTCCAGGAAGGACATGGGTGCTACCCCAGGAGTGAATTTGCAGTCACCCATCCATTGATCTAGGTTGTATTTGAAGAGGGTCAAGGAGGGGCTCTGTTTCACTTGAATTGGAAACTTGTTTCAGAGAAGTGCCAGTCTCTAGAAGATGTATCTATCTCTTCAGCATGACCTGTTCATGTCAGAGGTTAGGTTAAGATCCATTATAGAAAGCTGTACTATGCAATCCTGCACTGGAAGATCCACCCCATATATTTGTAAAATATGTGAAAATGTTCTGAAGGCTTTAACTCTTTTGGACTTGATAATGCGCTTCACTAAACTAAATAAAGTTCTTCTAAACTTTACAGACAGCTTAACAAGACTAGAAATGTAAGCTAAACTTGTACACTGCCCTGTATTTGTAGCCATCTGCAAGGAATATAGAAATAGTCTTCAACAGTGCCTATTGCTAGTGTCTTCCAGTGCCAGAAACCAACACTCCACTCCCAGCTTCTGTACACCTATTTGCTTCTGTTGACCTGGAAAGTGTTGTTGTTGTTGTCTTTCGGCTTTTCCCGGTTAGGGGTCGCCACAGCGGAACTCCGGTCCGCTAATGATTGGCAGTAGATTTTCACGAACGTGGAGGTTCCAGCTTGACGTTCAACCTTCAACGAAGGCATGCCCATTTACGCATGTCTTTTGAACACCCACCCAACCGCAGGGAGGACACGCAGACTCCACATAGAAGGCACTCCCCGCACTCCAGCCGAGAATCGAACGGGAGAACCTCTTGCTGTGAGACAACAACACTACCGCTGTACCTTGACCTGGAAAGTGTGACTGTGCAAAACCCATTTTCGGCAGAGGACCAGGGAGAGACATTTAACAAATATTTCACATTAAAGTACAAAAATCACAACATATTTACAATAAAAGGGAAAATTACATATATTGAATGAGCAGTAACAAAAGTTACTTTAAAGCAGGTAACATGTAGTAAGAGTAATAAACAATAGTGAGAAATAAGTTCAGAAGAAAAGGTTTATAGAATGTTGCAATCATGAGAGTTACAAAAGGAATTTTAAACATTCAACTGAGTCTTTTTATACCAGTAGACTATAGCAGATAGGCATATGTTATAGGAGCAGCACTATGAGTGATGTTAGCATTTTAGGAGCCCCCAGCAAATGTCAAGTCGGGGCCCCAGGACACTTCCAGTTTAAGAATCACCCTGTCACTGACACCCCTCCTAAGTAACCTTTTAGTTTATGCTGCAGAGTTTTAGGAGTACTATACGCAGACTGACCTGTAACTATAATGCTCTTACTTTCTGAAGGCCTGTGCAGCACTCTACATTGGACCATCTGACAGAAATTCATTCACAGTTACTGACATTTTGTTGCAATGATGATACATCACAACTCTACATACAGGGCTAGACTTGGGTGAAATGATGCCCTAAGATCTGCCTACTGTTTCACTCCCTCCCACACAGATGTACTTCAGTGCTTACCTTTGTTTGCCCAACATCCTGGGTTCCCCACACCATGCACATTACCTTTTTCATCCTTTTCTCACATTTTGTCTTATTCTTCAACTTTTTCAAGAAGTCATGATCTTCTATATGCTCTTAGGTAGATTTTAATTTTTTTTTTCTTTTTATACAACCTTTTTTTCCAATGATGGCTTAAACAGAAATTAAGATTAAGGAAAGAAATTTGGTGTTGCTGCTCAACTTTAGTTTTCCTTGCGTCCTTTCAACATGTCTTACCTGGCCAAGACTGCACAGTACTAACTGTTTAGGAAATAACTCAGTTAAGCCAGGGCCCCAAGAAGCCATAGGGTTGTAGATGCTCTGAGGTGCATTTTTGAGCATTTCCCAACCTTTTAATATAAAGGTGGCCAGAAGAAAATCATGAGTAAGAAAAGAATTTCAGTCTTATTTTTTCTTCCAAGGAAAATGTAAGCTGTGCCCAAGGTTTAATGCTCAAACCTGGCAAAAATAGTAGCTCACAATAAACTAACAAGGCAACTGTTTGTGAAATACACAAATTCTATCTGGGAATACTGTCTGCCTTCCAACTACCCCTCCCAACAAAAAAAGACAGTTACTAACTGTGTATCCCTCTGTTGTTAGATTGGAATGAAAGCAGACATTCAAATGGCCTCAGTCATGTACTGTATTTCAAGTGACTGCTATCATACATCTGCATAGCATGCCTCCTGACCCCTCAACATTTATCCCTACCCTAAAAAGGCAATCATCTGTATATGTGCATGATGTGTAATTGTGAGGAAAGTGAAAAAAATAGTGATTACAGCAATGCATTCTACTTTGTTGGTCATAGAGAGTACACTGCCCCTGCACAAGTTATAGTGAGCTTCTTTGAACATTTCTGAGGTATTTGAGAAAAGTAAAAGAAACAATGACCACAATGCATCAAGCCCTAACACACGCTATAATGATCTCATGTGTATACGTCTAAGATTTGATTGTGATAAAAATTAAAGAAGTAATGACCACACCCCCATCTCCAGACCCTACCCAAGCTACAGCTGACCATCTAAAAAAACTCCACCTATACTCTGTCGTATATCGTCTACTCAGAGGAGATCTCTGCTTAACATACAAGCCCATGTCAAACCCAGAGCTGTTGGACATGCTACACTTAAAGAAATCCCAATCCCTCAGAGACACACGCTCCAGGGATCTAAACCTTCTCCATCACAATGAACAAAACATGCTGGAGGGATAGGTTCCTGACCCAGAGACTCCCCAGACTCTGGAATAGACTGCCCATACATGTCAAGCAGAGTGCCGCTTTGGCCCTCTTCAAAAGGAGCCTTGATGTTTGGATGGGAGATAGGAAATTCACCCCGGGGATCACTTCAGTCACCCTGCTAGACAGGGGTCCAGGGAAGTAAATACTGTGGGAAGAAATAGCCAGGGAATTGTTATGGCTAGGCTTGTATAAGCCCTAGGGCCGATAGCCTAGTATCAACCTATGAACCTATGAGCAGTCGTAAGCTCATACCTCTGAGCAGGGCTGGTTTTAGAATAGATGAAGTTGAAGGCAGAGGCCACCACTAAGTGCTTGTCAGAATGCATTTATACAGTCTGAGGTGTGGGGATCACTAGACCCATAGAAGCTCTAATATTTGGATACAAATAAGGGTCTGAGTGTTCTATGATTTTTTTATGCCTTATTTTTAAAAGTTAATTACTTGTAAATGGCATTTTAACTGCTATGCAGAAGAGGTATTTATGTTCCCAGCATTATTGTGTGTACACACAGATAAAAGCAGTGATATTTTTTAAACTTATACACACGCACACACCTGGAGGAATTCCACTTCACCTGCTGATTGAGGCGCTGGAAGAAACCAGAGCACATGGGTAGACACACACACAAATAGATGGGGGAGGGGGCATGCAGACTGCACAAAGAAAAGCCACAGTCAAGAACTCAACCAGACCTAAGCACTGTGAAATGGCAATACTATACACTGTGCCACAGTGGCAATAAACAGTTGCTTTCACACTCATCCTCTTCCTACTAAACCAACAAAGACAGCCACCAATCAAGTGTAAAGTGTTTTTGTGGTAGTAAGTGAAAGAGAATGTGGTCAACTTGCTACTCTTAAATACACTGCAACTGGTCTCCCACCACCATAAGCATAATGCAATTCTGATGATGTTTGTGCTAGAAAGCAAAATAAATTATATCCAGCTTGCTAGTCTTACACTTCAAAGCACACACACACACACACACACACACACACACACACACACACACACACACACACACACACACACACACACACACACACACACACACACACACACACGCACGCACGCACACACACACACACACACACACACACACACACACACACACACACACACCATAGCAATGCTAGTTTTGTGCTGATTTCAGCAAATAGCAGTACATTATACAACTGTAGTACTGCCACACCAAATCAGTGACTTGTTTAGCAGGTGCCAAACAGCAGGGTTAAGTCACTTTTATTTCAAGATTATAGACAATTAGTAAATCAGAGTTTCATACTTCTTATTGACTCAAAAATGCATATTGATGCAAAATGTGTTATTCTGTTACATTTTTAAACGAATTAGAGTAATGCATAAAACATGTTCATGATTTTTGAGATATCTTGCTGTATTTGGAGGCCCCCATGATCAGTGTCCCCCAGAAACTGCAGGGTTCTCTGGTGCCTAAAGCCAGCTATGAGCAGCACTTAGAAGTAGAATAAAATGTTTATAAATTTGATATGATATAGTTAGCTTGAGTTGAGATGATTTACAGAAGGTGAGAGACTTGAAAGAGGGAGGTATCTGTTAGTGGACTGGAGAAAAATGAAAGGAACTCACTGAATATCTTGATTAAGGAGGATAGGATAAAGTAGTTCTGCAGATGAAGTATAGGTTGAGAGTACAGAAGTGGGAGGTAGTTAAAGTTAAGGGGTAAGACTGGTGTGCTTAGCAGGAAGAGGTATGTATGAAAAACAGGATATGCACAGTGTATAAGTTATTTTAGGTTTATTTTGAGGTTTGGTGGTGGTATTAGACAATACAGAGGGTAAATCATATTCATAGTACTGGTATAAAGTCTTGCATGAAACACAACACAAGAGGGAAGAATAATAGTGGCTGGGGACTTCAATTTACCAGAAACAGACTGGAATAATATTGATTCAACAACATTACTAAAGAAATTATTCATGACATATGTTCATGAACAGCTACTGCTTCAGATTGTAAAAAACACTACCAGGGAAAGGAACATACTAGACATTGTTTGTGTTCCTGAAGAAATTACTACTACATCATGTCAAGTTTTACCACTGTTAATGTGCAGTAATGATGGGGTTATAAAGGTTAATTTGTTGCCAGATAATTCTGTCAAAATGAAATTTAAACCAATGTACAGACTATACAGATGTAAAACAGTCACTATTTAAAACTAATGGGAGTGATGCACTCAGTGGAAAAACTGTAGAAGGAATGTAAAAAGTTTCGAAAGAGTAATCGTTTGAGTGCAAAAAAATCAAAAAAATGTTTAACATCAGGATCTAGGCATACAATGAAAGGGTGATTCATTTTCATAAGAACAAGATACCTGATTAAGGTGAGAGAAACAATATATAAGAAATGGAAAAGAGGTTGAACTACAACTTTTGAAAACTGAAATAAACAACCTGGACAAACAAAATAAGCATACTGTGAGACAAGAGCTAGAAAATTTTGAAGAAAAATTATATAAAGATTGAACATAATAGGAAACCATTTTATAGATATATATAAGATGTGGAAGAAGTAAAGACATACAAAATGATAAATTGTGTGTAGATTCTAAAATGTATTCTCATACACAACAGATTATAGATACATTTACAAAATCTTATGAAAAAATGTTTGGCTCCACAAAGGGGGTGATAAGTAGTTCTAGTGATATCTAGGTAACCTTAGATACTGGAATCAAAATAGATTATTTTGAAAAGGAACTATGCAAACTAGATCCAAACAAAGCACAGGGAGGAGATGGAATTAATAACAATGACCTTATAGTGCCATTGTGTCTATTATTTACTAGGTCATATAAATATGGGGAGATTCTTCAAAATTGGAGACATGCACTTATTAAACCTGTCTGTAAGGGGAAACAGGAGTAGGACAAACACAGAGTCATACAGACCATTAAGTCTACTTTCATGTTGTGGAAAAATAATGGAGATATATTGGATAACTTATTGTCAGAACCTGAAAAGTTATGACTTGAAACCATATGTAAAACTAATAGGAGTGATGGATGTACATGTTGAAAATACATCTATTACCATCTGTAACATGACATTCTATAACAATATAGTAACAGCCATGAATGAAACATTTTGCTGAGATATAATTTATATAGATTTAACTTCAGCATTTGACAGGGTCATACATAAAACACTGATTAATAAATTAGAACAAATAAGTATTGATTTACTCTTGATAAGATGGCTAGCTGCGTGGCTTACAAACAGGACATGACAAGTACCATACAGTAATTGGACAGGTGAAATTCTTGGTTATAGTCATGATATCCCATGGGGCCCTGTCCTAGGCCCTTACTTGTTTAGATAGTATCTTTCAGATCTATCTTTTTCATCTGAGGTGTTCTACAGTCTGTAGGCAGACTTGACACTGGGTAAAGTGATTGCATGTGTTAAAGAGAGGGAATGTCTGCAAAATAACTTGATTAAATTGATCATTTGGGCACAGAAGAGTAATACACTAATAAATACATCAAAAACTAAGCTTTGCGAAACATAAACTGAAAGGTGACTATTTAATACAGCACACGGTGATTGGAACTGTATAGTCATTTAAGGACCTGGGTATATGAATAGATCCAGCTTTGAGTTTTTCTCATCATATCAACCAGTTGGTTAATGATAGTTATAGAACTATAGGCTATATAAAAAGATTTATAAAATCTAGGAAATCAGAAATTATGCAGTTGTTTGTTAATTGCATTAGCAATATGGAAACCTTATAAAAAACAAGCATGAGTAAACCGGAAAGAGTACAGGGGAAATATACCAAGAGCGTCCATGGATGTGAAAACTTATGGTATTATGAAAAACATCTGAACCCATACAGTGTCTTATGTAGATATTGTCAAACTGGGTGGGCTTTTCCCACCCGGTTTGAATGACAAATTTTAATAACCAATGAGAATGATTCATAGCATATATAAAGGCATGCTCAAGGTATATTTGTTTCACACTGAAGAAGGCTGTGTTTGTGTATACCAGCCGAAACCAGTCTGTGCACCTTTTTGCTGTCCTTATTATCATGAATAAATGATTTTCGAGGGGACTTTTTGTTTGCTGGCTCTTCCTTCAATTTTTTGTATCATGCTTTTTTGGGCCGTGCAATTACTTACGTGCAAACAACTTTTGGATTTATATAGTCATGATATCCCATGGGGCCCTGTCCTAGGCCCTTACTTGTTTAGATAGTATCTTTCAGATCTATCTTTTTCATCTGAGGTGTTCTACAGTCTGTAGGCAGACTTGACACTGGGTAAAGTGATTGCATGTGTTAAAGAGAGGGCATGTCTGCAAAAGAACTTGACTAAATTGATCATTTGGGCACAGAAGAGTAATACACTAATAAATACATCAAAAACTAAGCTTTGCAAAACATAAACTGAAAGGTGACTATTTAATACAACACACGGTGATTGGAACTGTATAGTCATTTAAGGACCTGGGTATATGAATAGATCCAGCTTTGAGTTTTTCTAATCATATTAACCAGTTGGTTAATGATAGTTATAGAACTATAGGCTATATAAAAAGATTTATAAAATCTAGGAAATCAGAAATTATGCAGTTGTTTGTTAATTGCATTAGCAATATGGAAACCTTATAAAAAACAAGCATGAGTAAACTGGAAAGAGTACAGGGGAAATATACCAAGAGCGTCCATGGATGTGAAAACTTATGGTATTATGAAAAACATCTGAACCCATACAGTGTCTTATGTAGATATTTAAGTGGAGATCTTATTAAGGTATATAGGGCATTTGGAGACAACTATCTTTGGGAATGTTTAGCGTTATCACTAAGTAGTAGAGAATCATCAGACAACCTATGTAGACGATTCTATAGGAATAATTGTACTAACTGGTTCTCTGAGAGGGTAGCTGATGCATGGAATAGACTACAAAACTACATTAAAGCAAGCACTAGTTTACATATTTTTAAGAACAACCTGGACATTTATTATTGGAACAACTGTTTTGGTATATTGGCAGGCTAGAAGGGCATTAATGCCATGCTTGAAATATTTGCATGTATGTATGTAAGACTAGCTTGGAGAACTGGAAGAGCAGATCCAAGTTTGGTTTAGATGCTGTTTATGCAACAATTTCTGAGCTTCCCTGGGTATAACCCACTATGCTCATTCTCTCTACACTTGGCTTCACTTCACTCCCTACCCTTCTCCCATCCCACCCAACCACTTACACCACAATTATACTTAACTATTCACACTTCCCGTCTGCTTACAACCAATCAAATTAATTCTCTACTTCCCAAGATTCACTAGTCCCTATTTCACTTCTCTACCGGAAAGACACCCATCACTACCAAAACACACCGACTTCCTGTTAAATAGTATCACCTGCCTCCACTACCTATCCATTTAGCAACAATCAATAAACTTCCAGTAACCCTCTAGACTGCTGTAGTTCCTTTGCCCCACTCCAATCTAAAACTTTCTAGAACATGCAGTTCCATTTACCACTCTCACTATTCTTACCTGCCTGTGTCACCTCAGATCACTGAACACTCTCACAGCAATCACAAGCCTTGTCTCACCCATGCATACAATTTAATAGTAATATTCACTATAGCTTAATAACATCCTCAACTATAAAATGTACCTATCTAAAAACAAATACATCTCTGCTCAACCTCATCAAAACTATCTGGACTTCTGTCTCCATACTTAGAACCACACAGAATCCCACAAGAAACACACACAACCAAATCCCTGTGCCGTTTACTTTAGTCACACTTTCCATCCCCTCTGCTAACTTGTAATCACCCAAACTCAGGTCCTTATAAAGCACAAATATATATTCCTACAACCTCAGCACCCACAGATCCAATTAAGTACCCTAACGTTACTACAGATTCCTCATCACCCTCTTGCAGTGGAAATAATCCAGGAGTAAAATTAAATAACTTAAATATTTATACTGTCTGTAAAAAAATAACTAAATTTCATGCATGAACCAGATTTTCTGAGAGTATCTTAATCACAGAAACATGGCTTATGCTTGAAATTAAAAGAAAAAATCCTGCCCATAGGGATATAGCATCCTGTGTGCCACTACACTACTGAAAAAGGGGGGATGGAGTTGCAGTCCTATATGCAAATCACCTAAACATAGTGCAACTACTTATTACAATTCCATCCTTCAAGAATATTGAAATACTTGCCTGTCTCTTAAAAATTAACCATATATGCATCATTACTCTATACATTGTGCAAATAACAGTAGCACTGCTGTAGAAGGACTCATCTACTGGGTCTCTCCAAACATTTCCCATAAAACTATTATACTTGATGATTTTACCACAAATTGGTCTGAAATAAATCTCTTCAACCTTACCAAGTTAATCAACACACCTACAAGGTATGCTAAAACATCACAAACTGCTACAGTATTGAACTGGATGCTAATAGACTCACCAGATAAAATTTCCTAAGCTGACCCCCTTACTCGCTCCCTGAGTGACCTTCATCCAAAATATGTTATTTGTAGCTGGACTAAGTACCAGAAACCTAGCTACTTTAACACAGTAAGAAACATAAAAACCCTTCACAGCTGCACTATAAAAATGCAGTCATTATTCACTAAAAACTTTTTCACTAGACATTGCCTTTGAAACTCAAACCATAATTTTCTAAATATTCTAAACACCCATGCAGCCTTTAGAACTAAAACAGTAAAATAAAATCCTACCCCTGGCAGTTCTTACTTGAAATTAAAACCATCATGTCACAAAGAGAGAAGGCCTGGAAACTGTAGCACACTCTCAAACTACCACCTGCTTACAAGAAATTTATGGAGCTATGCAATCTTGCTAAAAATATGCCCTGAAAGATTATAAAAATATTACATTGTAAGCAAACAAATGAACAGTCGGAAATCCTTCTGGCCAATTATAAACAAACTCCTAAAAAAAACTGGGAGAACTACTCAACCTAACCCATTACCAAATGACACAGATGTCACAAATAACAAATAGCTACAGCACACGTTTCATCAGTTTTGCCATTTCTTTATTTAAACAGAATTCCACCTTAATATCTATAATATTGGTAACACTGATACATCCTAATAATTCACCTTACAGCCTGCTTTGACCAAATATATACAAAAGTTGCAAATTAAACTAAAACCAACTACATTAGCTGCCAACAAACTCTCAGCTGAATAGCTAAAATGAACTGCTGAAGCACTCGCTTACCCAATATCCATACTTAGCAATATGTCCGTTGGTGAATCCTATATCTCAGCACTATGGAAAAACATTCATCATTCAACCTACACTGCTTTTTCTAACTACCAGCTGATAGCCATTCTCACTCTACTCTCTAAAATCTTGGAATGATGTGTTTATTCCCAGGTGTTAAATACCTGCCAAGCAAAAACATGCTCACTTCCAGTCAACACAGATTATAACCATGTCACAGAACAACCTCTGCTGTGATATTTTTCCTTATTACAGACCAAGTACCTGGAAATAATGGCAAATTAGTACCCTCTACATTTCTTGACCTCCTCCAAAGCCTTTGACACAGTATCACATTTATTGCTTATGAATACTCTAGCCCAGTTAGCTCTATCCCAACATACTCTACAACGGTTTAATCACTATCTGTCCAATAGAACTCAGTGTCAGATGGAAATGTACCCTCTCATTCTACTTCTCTGTAACAATAGGAGTTCTGCAGGGGTCCATCTCAAGACTTCACTTTTCAACTTGCTTAATAATAAGCTTGCAAGAGCAGCTGATTGAACGACAGTGGTACAAAATTATTATATGATCAGCCTGCTTTTTACGAGCTATATGACATCACCCAACAAGATTATACTTCCACTGAAAATTGATTAGAACACTTTGAACTGCTTGTGAATCCAAATAAAACTAAGCTAAAGTTTTTCACCTCTAAATCAGTTCCTGACACACACACACACACACACACACACACACACACACACACACACACACACACACACACACACACACACACACATATCAACTTCAGCATTTAGTCTGCCCAACATATCACAACAGAAACTGTTTCACAAACAAAGCTACTCAGAGTAACTTAGGTTTGATTTGTATATCTAAGCAAATATCAAAAAGACTTGCACAAAATTAAGACTCCTCTATAGAACATAATATTAAGTAAAAGAGCAAGTCCAAAAAACTGTAGCTAGAACCTTCCTTCTACCTTGCCTGCTGTATGCCTCTTCAGTTCTTAGTTATATGAATAACACACAAGTAAGTAAACTTGAACAATGTTAGAACAAGGTTGCCAATGTACCTAACAAAATACACCACTGTGCACCTCTCTGAATTCTAAATTGTCTGGATCTCCCTAAGTATCTCTCTTCCTCGCAATTAAAAGTAGACCATTAATATCCTCTACTAGCCAAATAGATGTCCTGCTATTAAGTCAATTCTAGAATGGTATACACAAACAAGATCTCTACACTCCAAAGATAAATGTTTGACAAACACACACATTTCCCATAACACCTGAGGCACCTTATATTCAGTACTTATATTTAAGTCCTGGAACGCCCTACCATCTTCCATCATGCAGTGTTCCAACACACTCCTATTCAGAAACACTTTCAAATGCTATCTGCAGAAGTCTTGGCTGGCACTCCAGAGCCATCATAATACACTGTCACCATTAAATGCTATTCATCTTAAGTCATTGTAGGCTCTGAATAATCCACCGTGTAGCATCCAGCAGCTTCTCTGTGTAGAAATCCAAAGCTTTCTGCGGACTGTATCGAATTCTCTTAACCCTGCGTTAACCAGCCCCTTTCCCTCTTCCCCAATTCCACATCCCACCACTCATCTTTCCTACTCTATTTCTACTACTCCATTAAAAAATCATTGCTCTGTAATAATTAATTTCTATCCACATCATTTTCTTCTTCTACTTCCTATGTAACGTTTAATACGCTGTGGTATTAACCACTACTTACATCCTCCGACTTTATATATTAGTGTAACCCAACTCTTCAAACCTACTATCAGTAAGATTCAAAACTGATTACATGATCACTGTAGAAATGTATACTAATTACTTATACAGAGTACAACACTAAAGTACTAACTGCTGCCAAGTTCTCATTGCATTTAATTCCAATGTCTGCCTATTTCTTTATACCCAATTGTTTGCTAATTTTATCTATATGCTTCTTTAGAAATCTGCTTTGCTGTTACTGAAAACTCATTTTTTGGACATTAATAATGTCTGTGAATGTTACAAATCTTTTTGTGCTTTTTTTCCCTGGGCCTTGAATGGGGCACTTATGGCACAGTCAGACCTTCTTAGTAAACAAAGGCAAATAAGTAAGTAATTGAATGAATGAAACAAATATATTTAAGATGCAGTTTTAGCCACATTCCTTGAAAGTGGATGAAAATAAAGAAACACTGCCTTGTGGTACTTTCCTTTGCTGAATGCTCTCTGTATTTTAGTGGCATGTTAAATATTGTCTGAATAATTAGTGATTTGGATGTATGTACTTCATGATATATTGTATTTTTTATTTTGTTGTAACATATACATTTGTTCTTGGAATTTTTGAAAAAAGAATTAAACTAAGGAATACAAGTAAGGTAGTAAACTTGAAAGTTTTCAACTAAAAAGTAATTCACAGTATCCTGACATTAATTATGGCTTCGTATCCTGCACATCTTAATGATCCTAGAAGACCCTAACATTTGGACACAGATTAGAACATCAGTTTCCCTGTTAGATTTCCCTTCAGCTGGGAATTAAGGAAACTGATATGCTACGTAAACAGGAAATCATGGCAAGCTGTTAAATCCCATGCAGACAATAGCCCCTTATCAGTCTTACCATTATATTAAGACTCAGAAAAGTACTTCATTCAAGCTTTTCTGTAACTCCAGGAATATGCCATGAGATTTTGTTCCAGTTTCATATGAAAGCGAGTGTGCTGTGTGTGTGTGTGTGTGTGTGTGTGTGTGTGTGTGTGTGTGTGTGTGTGTGTGTGTGTGTGTGTGTGCGTGTGTGTGTGTGTGTGTGTGTGTGTGTGTGTGTGTGTGTGTATGCGTGTGTGTGTGTGTGTGTGTGTGTGTGTGTGTGTGTGTGTGTGTGTGTGTTTCTGTCTGTGTGTCTGTTTCTGTATGTGTGAATGTGCAGGGTGACTTTCTTCAACATTCTCTTGATTTACTGATGTTATCCAAATGCTTAATAACCAAAGTATTTTACAAAAATGGACTAATAAATAAAATAAAATAAAATATCTATAACATAAGGTAATGTATAAGTAAAAATTAAAAAAGGCTGTCAAAGTTCAAAAGCAGCATATCTGTTTGGATTTAAACAAACCGATCCAAAAAGGTAGTTTTTAAGGATGTTCAAAAGGAGGCCTTCAAGTTGCAAGACCTTTTCAGAGAAGGTATTTGATTGCAAAGACCTACTGCAAAATATGCAAAAGGCAGACATCCACAACATTCAGGCTAAGCCACTAAAACAACCAGCAGATGACGTCAAGGGCCTAGCTTGAATGAATGTAGACACTAGAAACTCTGTCAAATTATCAGAACCAAAATAATGTAGGGCCGTGAGCCAGCACCATGGTATAGAGGGATGAAGCCCTAACTATGGCCAGGGTGAACTGGGCTAATATTAGTGGCTTGTTTGTCTGAGGCTCAGGCATGGAGGAATGGACATGCCCATCATGGGGTAGAGGGTGCTCATTTAAGGCACTCCCTGAGGAGAGGCATCGTCCATAAAGGGCAGAAGACCTCAGATATGAGTAGATGATATACAGGAGGGGCAAGGAGGGAAAACTGGGGGTAGGTCATAAAGAAAAAAAACCTCCCAGCTGAAGCAGTGATGGGAAGACCACCCCAAGATGCCTTTATTGTCCACAATGCCCCATCTCAGAATCAGAGTTAGTTTGAGGGTAAGATGAGGAGCAGACAAAACCAGTGATGGATGGGGGCATTGGGGTATGTGCCACAAGAATGACACAGGGGAGTAAAGAAATCATGTAATACCCTGCATGTTAGCAGTATGATCTTAAATACAGATCTGCAGTGACTGGAAATCAATGCAGACCCTGTTGCAAGGGTGTAATGTGGCAGGTATGCAAGTAGGTCACTAGTGGTCTGACTGTGGAATCACACTCTCTCTGCAGATGTGTCAGGTCCATGTTATTTGGAAGAGTTGCTGATGCCCTACATATATTCTATCCAAGACACATAGACACACGCACATACGCACACTTCATAAGCAGCAGCACACACATGCACAACACTAAATCTATCCCCTTAGCTAACCCTTTCTCTAACCTTATCCCAGAATCACACACAAATGAACCCACAACTTTTAACAACTGCAACCACCAACACATACAAATTGCACTCAGTCTATTCACTTGTCTAATCCTTATTTTAACCCTCACCCATAAACACTCACACATACACTCCCATCCCTAATACTCCAACTTTAAGAATATCTGAGCACTTCAGCATTAGAGCAAAACCTGACTTATTACTATCCAAGCACAGCTCTCACCTTGCAGGAACACTTAATGTTTCAACATCAACATTTATAGCACTCATATGTAAGTGGTTTAAACAAAAAAAAGCAGTAATAAGCTGCAAACTAAAAGCACATTTGCCTGAGTTTATTGGAACAATAGATAGATAGATTAAATAGATAGATAGATAGATAGATAGATAGATAGATAGATAGATAGAGAGATAGATAGATAGATAGATAGATAGATAGATAGATAGATAGATAGATAGATAGATAGATAGATAGATAGATAAATATAAATTCTATTTTTCTTTGTTACCTGGTATAGCATGCAGATCCATACATGTCAACTGGCTGGATTTTATGCAGAATGTCCAGATTTTTGTGTCATATTTTTGGTCTGTTTCTCATAAAATTGCAATTTTCTGGCAAATCATTGAGGACTGAAGTCAGAAAATAATGAAAAACTTAATTCATTATAATGCAAAACCTGTTGTTCAATCAACTTTCTAAGCTCATAAGAGCAATATTTAAAAATTGGCCCTATTTGTGGGCCTTTGTCCTCCCACTTTTTATGACTTTGTTCAGATTTTTTGCTTTTAGAGGTTGAGAGGTATGCAGTAATCTTTTTGAACCATTTTCTGGTTCAGCCTAGGAATTGCAGTAAGTGGATATACAAATAGAAGTATACGAGACTGAACTGAATACATACGAAAAACAATGAGTGGGTAATATTGGAGATTGTAAAAACAATATTCTAGTACTAAAGAATGTAGTTAAAGGGTGTCCTTTATAGATGTACTGCTCTATTTACTGTATACTGTCCGGAACATCATTCTATCAAAGATTTATACATCATTTATCCAACTTATAAATTGGCATCGGAAAAAGATGTAGTTAAAAGGCTAGAGTCAAACAGGACAAATTAGAAAACTAAAAAAAAAATACAGGAAGTTATCTACCATTAAATTAAATATTATACTTTTTTTTTCTTTTGTATGCCACATGTTCAGTACAGCTTTCTAATCACATAAGCTAATGAGTGGTGTCACTGGCTCAGAGTAATCCTTTAAGAGAATTATAATAATATGGTTTAGAAAAAAATGCTAATAACAATGATAAGACATTCATTTAAGATCTGAACTGGAATGGCTTTTTGATGGTAGTTAAGACAATGCAGCTTTTCTTACAGCAGCAAATCTGAAAGATGCATGCAATGGTCGTTTGCAGGCAATGTTTTTGCATCAATGTGTTTAAGGGTGAAATTGAAACAGAATCTACTAAAACATAATAGCCATAAAGGTAGAATTAGGCAGACAAAGTTAGTATTTTGTTTTACTTTAAACTGACGATAAGCAATATCTAGGTGATAGACGTATGCCTCTGTTCTTCACAGTAAATGGGTGATTACTGTGCTTTTCATGGCTTTTTGGATGAGTAAAATGACATAACTGCTATAAGAAAAAAAATCAATAAATGCACTGAAAATTAGAGCCAAATCCTTCCTTCAGGTTACCCACTACCAAGCAGAGTCACATTTACAAAGGGGGTGACAGAATTCAGGACACACCCTTGAAAATGTTGTTGTTCAGAGCTGACTCAGACTAATTACAGCTACTTGTAATATTACATTAATAATAAATTTTAATCACGTTCTTGACATGTTACTCACTTTAATCATGCACTAATAAAACAAATAGTTCAGCTGAGTGTATTTTGAGCCTGATAATGCAAACTCTGTGAAACTGAGATGACTATGCATCTCAGCATTTTTCATGTTTAGACCAATGCAAGTGTTTATGTACAGTACATCTCTCAGCCCACCACTCCAGCCAGTTCTGATAAAGTCGATATGTCTCAGAAAAATGTCTGAACATGGCACTGAAGTTCACATACGGTTCCAACACTATCACATCTGCACAGATTAAAAGCAGGGGCTGAGTCGGAGGTAAGAACAGTAAACAAAAGCATTTGTAGTTGGCGATTGTCTGACAGCAAACTGGCCCCTGAAGCTTTCTGGGCCCCCAGTGCCAATGCAGAATTTGCATTATCAGTAATTCCATGCCATCTCCATGTGCAAACATCAGACATATTATTCTTAACTTTTATGACTGAGCTCGGATTTCTCCTTTTCCACAGGTAACTAAATCTCACCTCCTTTCGAGAAGGAACCTCCTTTTCATATTCACTGGAAAAAGGACAGATCAACATGGTAATAATATGCTGCAAAGGAAATAGATATTTTCTGTAATCAGTCTAGAGTAAGTAACTGTGAAGAGACCGAAAGGTAAAGCAGGAAGTTTTAATTTGTAGCCAAAGACCATGATGTCCATATATTATATGCAGCCTGTGTATATAGTTTTGATATTGCATTATTTGAAATTTATTGATATGTTACTGTCTCAAAATATAATATGTTATTCTTGGCTGGAGAACCTTCTGTGTGGAGTCTGCATGTCCTCCCTGCGGTCAAGTGACATCTAAAGACACACAGGTAGGTACGTGCATGAAAGGGTGTGCCGCCTTTGAAGGTTGGGCATTGGGCTGGCACCTCAGCACCGTAAAAATCCACTGCCAATCATTAGTGGACTGGAGTTCCACTGTGGCGACCCCTAACCGGAAAAAGCCGAAAGACATTACTATTACCTGTTGAAGAGTCTGTTTGCATTTAGTCTGAGTTGTTGTTTATCATGTAAAGTCATCAGTCATGAGAGTTTCAATAAAAAAATTGTAGGTGGTTTAATGCCATGTAAAGACTACTAAATGTAAAGTTTGTTGACAGTTGTGAAAAGAAATGGGTTTGGAATGGCATTTAGTGACTGTGGTTTGTATGTACCATATGCAAATTAATACAGATCCTCTCTTTATTTCTTATATTCAGAAAATTATAATACAAATTTTATATTTATTTGTTATATTTAGAAAATTAATAAAACATTGCTGTATACACAATATAATTACACTAATGATGTGGGCACTGCTGTGCCCAAATGTGAAATTATTGGATGCTAGCTTAAAAACTAAGGACATTTTGCTAAAAAAAAAAAAAAAAAAAATGTCTCTTCAAATGCTAGTTTTATATCCCACCCTCAACATCTGCAAACCAGCACACAAACCCTTTTTGCAATGATGGTTGATCTATCCTTTTGTCTTTTCTAAAATATTCAGACAGGACTAAATTGAATAATTACTACGTTCAGAAACAATCTCTGCATACCATATGCATGTTATTTTGCAGCTTTTTTCACTAGAACAGAAAACTTTTGCCAACTGTGCAAAAGAAAAGTAAAAATAATTGGCCTACATAGGTGTTTTGATTCTTAACAACCATACAACATAGTAGTGTTTATTATTTTAGCATTTTAAAATGAGTACTATAGTATATGCTTGTAACATGGAAGTAAGCACTGACTGTTCATAGATAGAAGTAAAGTAACACAGGATGAACAGCCTTTCATTCTTGCAGCATACAAGTAACGTAGTATAGCCTAGCAGCTAATGTTTTGTGGTCTGTGGTCAGTGACTGTTCTGCTGAGCAGAAATGACAGGCAAACCACATGTCAGATTAAGTATTATGTGTGACTAGGAGACTGTGTAGTGTGAAACAATGTGTGCAACCGAACAACAGTTCAATTGTGTGTGTGTGTGTGTGTGTGTGTGTGTGTGTGTGTGTGTGTGTGTGTGTGTGTGTGTGTGTGTGTGTGTGTGTGTGTTTGCGTGCGTGCGTGTGTGTGTGTAATGAGCTTTGACAGTTGTGGACACAGAGCTAGTAAAATTAAGTACATAGACAAACATGCATATTTATATACCAGAAAAAAGCATTATTCATGCAACTTTTAGGTTTTATTTTACACTCGAAGTAGGGAAATGAAATTAGGCTTCAAAATGGTAAAGTTAACTCTAGTCCTCCATTCTGTAACATATATCCTTGACTGAAAGCATTTATTTTACTCATTCCTTATAGAGAAGAAATGTAAAACACTGAACCTCTCCAGTCACCCCAGAGTGAAAACAGGCATGTGTATCTGTGGCTCAATACGAGATTATACAGGCTGCATTGTGATCCATTTCTTATGTGGGCTTGAATTTCCTGTAGCACTCACAGATGTATATGTTAGATCAACAATGACAGCTGACATATTGTGGTTCTAACCATGTAGACTGCACAAAACTGTACTACAACTGTTTTTCACATTGTATGCCATTTTTATTAAATGCCTTTTCATAGGCTTGATACAGCACAGTATGCAGGCCATTCAGTTTTACTGTAAAAAGCACAGTCTCAATCATATTTATAAGAGTAATTCTTGCCCGTGATTTACATATCATTTATGTTTAGCAGAATATTTATCAACCACAGAGCAGAAGGCACTAGTTGGTGTTGAATGTGTTATGAGATAGTTCTCTTTTCACAAGCGCGCGCGCGCACACACACACACACACACACACACACACACACACACACACACACACACACACACACACACACACACACACACACACACACACAAAACATTCCTTTTGTTCCCTTTGTTATCTACACATGTAAATTTAAAACAGAAATGTAGAATATTGTCCGACTGATGAGTTTTGGCCATTCTGCACTGTAAAATAGTGTAATATTTTATAAATGAATCTTGTTTTGCTTTGCTGAAGCAACACGCTGCACTTGAAATTTCAGCTGTCTAAATTCTTTGTGTTGTAGGTATTTGCATGTGTTTATGCATATTATTTCTGCGTATGAGGATACCCGATCACTTAAAAATGTAAATTGTCATTTAAAAGCTTTAAGGCTGCCATTCAGTCTAGAACTCGAACTAAAGATGTCAGCTTTTTCAGTCAGAAGTGGTGCAGGAGGGGATGAAAGAGAAAATGCACCTGAATTTACACTTTCCTTTTCAGCTGGCAGGAAATGCTTTGAAAACTTGTATCAAAGTTGCAGCAGCAACTTTAGCATAGTGGTGTATGTTTAGTTGTTGTTGTTGTTTTTCGGCTTTTCCCGGTTAGGGGTCGCCACAGTGGAACTCCTGTCTGCTAATGATTGGCAGTAGATTTTGATGAACGCCGAGGTGCCAGCTCGACGTTCAACCTTCAACGAAGGCACGTCCATTTACACATGTCTTTCAAATGCCCACCCAACCATGGGGAGGACATGCAGACTCCACACAGAAGGCATTCCCCGCACTCCAGCCGAGAATCGAACGGGAGAACCTCTTGCTGTGAGGCAACAACGCTACCGCTGCATAGTAAGTAGCAAAATGCAAGTTTTATTTAAAAAATATCTTTTTTTCATTGGGATGACACTGAATCACTCCTAATGTTTGAAGTAGTCTTGTCGCTGCCCTAGTACAAATGAACAGCCAAGCTGCTGCTACCTTCCTTAGCTGTTAATGTCCTTGTCTACAGCACTATGTGCTTTACACAGTTACAGAAAAGAGTGACTTAGAAAAAAGAATAAAGTTTGAGGACTGTAGGTCAATGCTCTACGCCCTGGACACCTTCACCCAGCTCAGAGAACTAGTTCCAAATGGGGAGCAATAAAAATTCATAAGAACAGGATTAAAAACATACCTTAATGTAAAATAACTACCTGAGTTGCTGAAGACTGAGAGTGAAGTAAAAACTATTGTACTATAATGCAGTGTGGTGGAGTTATGAACATTCACATTTGAAGACTTTAAAACAGCATACTTGTTACAGAACAGTTACAGAAAAGAGTGACTTAGAAAAAAGAATAAAGTTTGAGGACTGTAGGTCAATGCTCTACGCCCTGGACACCTTCACCCAGCTCAGAGAACTAGTTCCAAATGGGGAGCAATAAAAATTCATAAGAACAGGATTAAAAACATACCTTAATGTAAAATAGTAACCAAAAAAAGGAGGATGCAGAACAAACCAGTAAGCAGAAACAAAGCACCCTGAACCACTGCTAGGTAGGCACACAAATTTATTAAGCCGAACAGTTCACTCGAAAAAATAACGCTGAATCAAATCACCATACGTTGGCCCACAACTTCATCAGATTACACTAATACATTCAGTTAACTGCTTTTATATACTCATCCAACTTTTAAAAAACAGCCAGTAAAAACAATCATTGTACATAGAAATGCATTGAGTTACTGCCCTCTACTGACAAGGAGGATTATTACACATTAATGTCACAATTTTGCTGATCTCATTTTTAATACAGGGCAAGTGAGATCATGTCATTTAAACCAGGGAATTTACTGGCCTCCAACACCACTTGCCAGTATAATTCCCTGTATTCAACTAAAGTCTCCCACATACCGCCCTGGGGTCCTTTGGCACAACCTCTAATATAAAAACTGAAATTCAGCTTCAGGACAAGTTTTTGTGTGTTTGTACAGAGAATTTGTTTCACATTTTATACGAATATCATAGGTGTGCTCATAAATTCTCTGCTTAACCTTTCTTTCACTCTTGCCAATGTAAAAGCATTACATTTTTACATAACCCAACATAAATAATCCCTTTTGTGTTGCAATGCAAAAGTTTTTAAAGTTAAAATTTTGTTATTTCTGGCAGGTAAAGTAATGGTATCCCCAGTAATCAAATAAGAACAATAATTACAAGCACCACATTTAAATACACCAGCTTTTTGTTTGTACCTGCTAACCTTGAATTCCCTTTACTACCTCTTTCAAAAATATCCTTCAGGGTGTTCCCTTTCCTATAAATATGTTTTATTTCACCCTGGAAAATGTGATTTAAGTCAGAAACTTTAGAAAAGTTAATCCACTCTTTGTCAAAAATTCTTTTGATCACACCAGCTTGTCCATCATATGTGGTAATGATACCTGATACGAATTCATTATTTAACCCATCTACTTTCTTGTTTGTGACTTGTTGAGTTGCAACATCTTCAATTTTACCCAATACAGGGCAAACCTTCCTTCCTCCCATCACTGACTTCTTTGGAAACTCTATCAATGAGCTCTTCCGGTAGCCTCTATTCAGGAACATGTTTCTCAGGTTTTACATTCGCTACCATAACATGCATCATCAGAAGTCATTCTACACAAGCGCACAAATTGCCCTTTATAACACTCCTTTTCTGGTGTGGGGTGCGAACTTGAGTAGTGCAGATAAGAATTAGAAAAGGTCTCTTTTCTATAAATTCTAGACTCAAAGCCATACTCAGTTTTAGATATGTTAACATCAAGGTATTTCAATTCATCAGTAGTGAATTTGTGAGTGAATTTTAAAAATTCTGTGGTACCATTTAGGTATTCCACAAAGCTACCAAATTCATCTTGAGTGCCTGCCCATAAGAAACACAAGTCGTCCAGAAATCTACCATACAACTTCCATAAACTACTATATTCTGAATTCAGTACAAACTTATTCTCCCAGAAGGACATTATAGTGTTAGCATAAGTGGGAGCACAGTGTGCCCCATCGCCACACCTTTAGTTTGTCGAAAATACTGCCCTGAAAGAATATAAAATTATTCTTTAGGACAATCTCCATTAATAACAAAACAGTTCTGAACTCATTGTGCCCTAGTAGTTTGGATTCAAGTAGCATTTCTTGAACCATTCAAGGCCTACATCATGGGGTATACTTGTAAATAAGTCAATCACATCCAAGGTACCAAAACCTTTTGTTTCATTTGCAAGTGATTCATTTAGTTTTCCTAAGAAATGCCACGAATCTTTTAAAATAACATTGTTGTCACAAACAAGCTTTTTATCTTCTGGTCAATGTACTTGGCCAAAGGTGCAGTGACCAACCTTCGGCTGACACTATCACTCTCAAAGGTGGGTCACTTTCATCTTTATGCACCTTTGGTATCCCAAATATGGAGGGTATTCTCGGTTTGTCTACATGCAAATATTTAAAAGTACTCATGTCAATAACTCCATCCATTAATAAGTCATTTAAAATAACATAAATTCGCTTGTAGGCAATATTAATTTCATTCAAGGATATTCTGGTGTATTTGGTATTGTCATTTAATATGTCAAACATTTTGCTCTCATAATTAATGGCATCCATAAGCATTAACCCCCGCCTTATCGGGCTTCATAATTCTTATATTCTTGTTCTCACTTAATGATTTCAAAGTTTTCAACTCTGGGTCTGTTAAATTAGACTGCACTTTGTGACAACTCAGAATTTTCCTAAGCTCGTGTTCCAAGCTCAATTCAAAGTTTCTTAGCTGAGGGTGTGTTGGGGATTAAAGGTGCTCTTACGTCATAATTCTACATTGTTCATGTTGACACCATTTCCTTTAAAATATAATTCTAAGTTTTTCTTCCTAATAAATAATTTAATATCAATTAAAAGTT
Organism: Protopterus annectens; assembly: GCF_019279795.1. Lineage (NCBI taxonomy): Eukaryota > Metazoa > Chordata > Ceratodontiformes > Protopteridae > Protopterus > Protopterus annectens. Next base: position 1,043,101,171 of record NC_056741.1, read on the forward strand.
TAAAAATATTTGTTTTCTCTCTAGGTATAAAACCAAAACCTTTTGTCAATAGTTCAAAATGACTACTGTTAATTGCTACATCTGTGTAATTGAAAATATTAAAATCATTATAACTGTATTTAAAACCACAGTTTGTAATTATTCCCAGACTGGTCGCCTCCTTTCCTGAGCTCCCCAGTTTCTGGTTTTGTAGTTTTTGAATTGTAAGTAACAGGTTCCCTGTGCATAAGTCTCTCAGACCGCCTTAAAGGTGGAAATGCAGCATCATAATCATTCTCTAAAGGCAATTCATTGTCAGAAATGTCATTGTTAGGTTCTCTGTAGTGATTAATGTCATAATTTCTAACATTTCTCACCCAATTCTTAGGCTTCGGTATTGTTTCTTTGTTTTGTATTCATTTAAATCTCTCTCAATCTTGTTTAATTTTCTGTTTTTAACCTCCAAACATTTACTTTCTAAATTATTTAATAGTTTATGATATTTGCTTCTCTCTTCGTCCACTGTAAATAGTAAATCGTGAGTAATGTCCTTGTTTATACATTCTACAGTTTCTTGCAACTTCTTTATTTCTACCTCATTGTTTTTAATGATAGCCCTCATTATATCAAAACCACAATTATCAAAAGCCTCTATTAGTTCAAAATAAAACTCTGTACCTTCCATTAACCTTGTTAGGGTATTTGCATACCCTAAGCCCTTTGGGCACAATTTTCTGTTCTAAACAATACTTTAAATAAGTGTTATCCATTTCTAACATTTTGCATTTGTATAAAAATAGTCCAGGTCATCAAGCTTTTGAGAAAAGTTCCTTGTAGTTTATCATTAGTGTTGTTTTTGCTAGCAAAATCATAAACAACATTGAATAAGTCACTGAAATGTCTTTTGTACCTGTAGAGTTTAAACTACCACCAGGGCCAAAACGAACTCCTTCACCCATTTTCCTAACATTGTTAGGCTGCTCAGATTGTCCGTGGTCAGTTTCTTCAAGCAAAATCCGAGGGAAACCATCCAGACTGCTGGATCCTACTCCATTTCGCTCTTTCTACATCTCTGGAATCATTTTCCTCACCAACAGCCCGTCTCTCGCCTCAACACCGATGCACTACCTGGTTTCCTGGTTCCAATACAGACGCCAATACTGAGGCCAAAGATTGGCTGACTGGGGTCAAAAGCCCCACAAGTTGAGTGAGCTGTCCGATAAGCTTCCTGAGCTCACCGACTTCATTAGTCTTTGCTCCATTGCTTGCCACACTCCCAGCAGGTGATTCCATCCCAAAGTTACTAGTAACCAAAAGTAGGAGGATGCAGAACAAACCAGTAAGCAGAAACAAAGCACCCTGAACCACTGCTAGGTAGGCACACAAATTTATTAAGCCGAACAGTTCACTCGAAAAATAACGCTGAATCAAATCACCATACGCTGGCCCACAACTTCATCAGATTACACTAATACATTCAGTTAACTGCTTTTATATACTCATCCAACTTTTAAAAAAAGCCAGTAAAAACAATCATTGTACATAGAAATGCATTGAGTTACTGCCCTCTACTGACAAGGAGGATTATTACACATTAATGTCACAATTTTGCTGATCTCATTTTTAATACAGGGGCAAGTGAGATCATGTCATTTAAACCAGGGAATTTACTGGCCTCCAACACCACTTGCCAGTATAATTCCCTGTATTCAACTAAAGTCTCCCACATACCGCCCTGGGGTCCTTTGGCACAACCTCTAATATAAGAAACTGAAATTCAGCTTCAGGACAAGTTTTTGTGTGTTTGTACAGAGAATTTGTTTCACATTTTATACGAATATCATAGGTGTGCTCATAAATTCTCTGCTTAACCTTTCTTTCACTCTTGCCAATGTAAAAGCATTACATTTTTTACATAACCCAACATAAATAATCCCTTTGTGTTGCAATTTAAAAGTTTTTAAAGTTAAAATTTTGTTATTTCTGGCAGGTAAAGTAATGGTATCCCCAGTAATCAAATAAGAACAATAATTACAAGCACCACATTTAAATACACCAGCTTTTTGTTTGTACCTGCTAACCTTGAATTCCCTTTACTACCTCTTTCAAAAATATCCTTCAGGGTGTTCCCTTTCCTATAAATATGTTTTATTTCACCCTGGAAAATGTGATTTAAGTCAGAAACTTTAGAAAAGTTAATCCACTCTTTGTCAAAAATTCTTTTGATCACACCAGCTTGTCCATCATATGTGGTAATGATACCTGATACGAATTCATTATTTAACCCATCTACTTTCTTGTTTGTGACTTGTTGAGTTGCAACATCTTCAATTTTACCCAATACAGGGCAAACCTTCCTTCCTCCCATCACTGACTTCTTTGGAAACTCTATCAATGAGCTCTTCCGGTAGCCTCTATTCAGGAACATGTTTCTCAGGTTTTACATTCGCTACCATAACATGCATCATCAGAAGTCATTCTACACAAGCACAAATTGCCCTTTTATAACACTCCTTTTCTGGTGTGGGGTGCGAACTTGAGTAGTGCAGATAAGAATTAGAAAAGGTCTCTTTTCTATAAATTCTAGACTCAAAGCCATACTCAGTTTTAGATATGTTAACATCAAGGTATTTCAATTCATCAGTAGTGAATTTGTGAGTGAATTTTAAAAATTCTGTGGTACCATTTAGGTATTCCACAAAGCTACCAAATTCATCTTGAGTGCCTGCCCATAAGAAACACAAGTCGTCCAGAAATCTACCATACAACTTCCATAAACTACTATATTCTGAATTCAGTACAAACTTATTCTCCCAGAAGGACATTATAGTGTTAGCATAAGTGGGAGCACAGTGTGCCCCCATCGCCACACCTTTAGTTTGTCGAAAATACTGCCCTGAAAGAATATAAAATTATTCTTTAGGACAATCTCCATTAATAACAAAACAGTTCTGAACTCATTGTGCCCTAGTAGTTTGGATTCAAGTAGCATTTCTTGAACCATTCAAGGCCTACATCATGGGGTATACTTGTAAATAAGTCAATCACATCCAAGGTACCAAAACCTTTTGTTTCATTTGCAAGTGATTCATTTAGTTTTCCTAAGAAATGCCACGAATCTTTTAAAATAACATTGTTGTCACAAACAAGCTTTTTATCTTCTGGTCAATGTACTTGGCCAAAGGTGCAGTGACCGAACCTTCGCTGACACTATCACTCTCAAAGGTGGGTCACTTTCATCTTTATGCACCTTTGGTATCCCAAATATGGAGGGTATTCTCGGTTTGTCTACATGCAAATATTTAAAAGTACTCATGTCAATAACTCCATCCATTAATAAGTCATTTAAAATAACATAAATTCGCTTGTAGGCAATATTAATTTCATTCAAGGATATTCTGGTGTATTTGGTATTGTCATTTAATATGTCAAACATTTTGCTCTCATAATTAATGGCATCCATAAGCACAACCCCCGCCTTATCGGGCTTCATAATTTTATATTCTTGTTCTCACTTAATGATTTCAAAGTTTTCAACTCTGGGTCTGTTAAATTAGACTGCACTTTGTGACAACTCAGAATTTTCCTAAGCTCGTGTTCCAAGCTCAATTCAAAGTTTCTTAGCTGAGGGTGTGTTGGGGATTAAAGGTGCTCTTACGCAATTCTACATTGTTCATGTTGACACCATTTCCTTTAAAATATAATTCTAAGTTTTTCTTCCTAATAAATAATTTAATATCAATTAAAAGTTTAAAAATATTTGTTTTCTCTCTAGGTATAAAACCAAAACCTTTTGTCAATAGTTCAAAATGACTACTGTTAATTGCTACAGCTGTGTAATTGAAAATATTAAAATCATTATAACTGTATTTAAAACCACAGTTTGTAATTATTCCCAGACTGGTCGTCTCCTTTCCTGAGCTCCCCAGTTTCTGGTTTTGTAGTTTTTTGAATTGTAAGTAACAGGTTCCCTGTGCATAAGTCTCTCAGACCGCCTTAAAGGTGGAAATGCAGCATCATAATCATTCTCTAAAGGCAATTCATTGTCAGAAATGTCATTGTTAGGTTCTCTGTAGTGATTAATGTCATAATTTCTAACATTTCTCACCCAATTCTTAGGCTTCGGGTATTGTTTCTTTGTTTTGTATTCATTTAAATCTCTCTCAATCTTGTTTAATTTTGAATTCAGGGAATTATACTGGCAAGTGGTGTTGGAGGCCAGTAAATTCCCTGGTTTAAATGACATGATCTCACTTGCCCCTGTATTAAAAATGAGATCAGCAAAATTGTGACATTAATGTGTAATAATCCTCCTTGTCAGTAGAGGGCAGTAACTCAATGCATTTCTATGTACAATGATTGTTTTTACTGGCTTTTTTTAAAAGTTGGATGAGTATATAAAAGCAGTTAACTGAATGTATTAGTGTAATCTGATGAAGTTGTGGACGAAAACGTATGGTGATTTGATTCAGCGTTATTTTTTCGAGTGAACTGTTCGGCTTAATAAATTTGTGTGCCTACCTAGCAGTGGTTCAGGGTGCTTTGTTTCTGCTTACTGGTTTGTTCTGCATCCTCCTTTTTTTGGTTACTAGTAACTTTGGGATGGAATCACCTGCTGGGAGTGTGGCAAGCAATGGAGCAAAGACTAATGAAGTCGGTGAGCTCAGGAAGCTTATCGGACAGCTCACTCAACTTGTGGGGCTTTTGACCCCAGTCAGCCAATCTTTGGCCTCAGTATTGACGTCTGTATTGGAACCAGGAAACCAGGAAGTGCATCGGAGTGTTGAGGCGAGAGAGACGGGCTGTTGGTGAGGAAAATGATTCCAGAGATGTAGAAAGACGAAATGGAGTAGGATCCAGCAGTCTGGATGGTTTCCCTCGGATTTTGCTTGAAGAAACTGACCACGGACAATCTGAGCAGCCTAACAATGTTAGGAAAATGGGTGAAGGAGTTCGTTTTGGCCCTGGTGGTAGTTTAAACTCTACAGGTACAAAAATTCAATGTTGTTTATGATTTTGCTAGCAAAAACAACACTAATGATAAACTACAAGGAACTTTTTCTCAAAAGCTTGATGACCTGGACTATTTTTATACAAATGCAAAATGTTAGAAATGGATAACACTTATTTAAAGTATTGTTTAGAACAGAAAATTGTGCCCAAAGGGCTTAGGGTATGCATATACCCTAACAAGGTTGTGGAAGGTACAGAGTTTTATTTTGAACTAATAGAGGCTTTTGATAATTGTGGTTTTGATATAATGAGGGCTATCATTAAAAACAATGAGGTAGAAATAAAGAAGTTGCAAGAAACTGTAGAATGTATAAACAAGGACATTACTCACGATTTACTATTTACAGTGGACGAAGAGAGAAGCAAATATCATAAACTATTAAATAATTTAGAAAGTAAATGTTTGGAGGTTAAAACAGAAAATTAAACAAGATTGAGAGAGATTTAAATGAATACAAAACAAAGAAACAATACCAAGCCTAAGAATTGGGTGAGAAATGTTAGAAATTATGACATTAATCACTACAGAGAACCTAACAATGACATTTCTGATAATGAATTGCCTTTAGAGAATGATTATGATGCTGCATTTCCACCTTTAAGGCGGTCTGAGAGACTTATGCACAGGAACCTGTTACTTACAATTCAAAAACTACAAAACCAGAAACTGGGGAGCTCAGGAAAGGAGACGACCAGTCTGGGAATAATTACAAACTGTGGTTTTAAATACAGTTATAATGATTTTAATATTTTCAATTACACAGATGTAGCAATTAACAGTAGTCATTTTGAACTATTGACAAAAGGTTTTGGTTTTATACCTAGAGAGAAAACAAATATTTTAAACTTTTAATTGATATTAAATTATTTATTAGGAAGAAAAAGTTAGAATTATATTTTAAAGGAAATGGTGTCAACATGAACAATGTAGAATTGGCACGTAAGAGCACCTTTAATCCCCCAACACACCCTCAGCTAAGAAACTTTGAATTGAGCTTGGAACACGAGCTTAGGAAAATTCTGAGTTGTCACAAAGTGCAGTCTAATTTAACAGACCCAGAGTTGAAAACTTTGAAATCATTAAGTGAGAACAAGAATATAAGAATTATGAAGCCCGATAAGGGGGGTTGTGCTTATGGATGCCATTAATTATGAGAGCAAAATGTTTGACATATTAAATGACAATACCAAATACACCAGAATATCCTTGAATGAAATTAATATTGCCTACAAGTTTAATTTATGTTATTTTAAATGACTTATTAATGGATGGAGTTATTGACATGAGTACTTTTAAATATTTGCATGTAGACAAACCGAGAATACCCTCCATATTTGGGATACCAAAGGTGCATAAAGATGAAAGTGACCCACCTTTGAGAGTGATAGTGTCAGCGAAGGTTCGGTCACTGCACCTTTGGCCAAGTACATTGACCAGAAGATAAAAAGCTTGTTTGTGACAACAATGTTATTTTAAAAGATTCGTGGCATTTCTTAGGAAAACTAAATGAATCACTTGCAAATGAAACAAAAGGTTTTGGTACCTTGGATGTGATTGACTTATTTACAAGTATACCCCATGATGTAGGCCTTGAATGGTTCAAGAAATCTACTTGAATCCAAACTACTAGGGCACAATGAGTTCAGAACTGTTTTGTTATTAATGGAGATTTTCCTAAAGAATAATTTTATATTCTTTCAGGGCGAGTATTTTCGACAAACTAAAGGTGTGGCGATGGGGCACACTGTGCTCCCACTTATGCTAACACTATAATGTCCTTCTGGGAGAATAAGTTTGTACTGAATTCAGAATATAGTAGTTTATGGAAGTTGTATGGTAGATTTCTGGACGACTTGTGTTTCTTATGGGCAGGCACTCAAGATGAATTTGGTAGCTTTGTGGAATACCTAAATGGTACCACAGAATTTTTAAAATTCACTCACAAATTCACTACTGATGAATTGAAATACCTTGATGTTAACATATCTAAAACTGAGTATGGCTTTGAGTCTAGAATTTATAGAAAAGAGACCTTTTCTAATTCTTATCTGCACTACTCAAGTTCGCACCCCCACACCAGAAAAGGAGTGTTATAACAGGCGAATTTGTGCCCTTGTGTAGAATGACTGGTGATGATGCATGTTATGCTCACGAAGGTACAAACCTGAGAAACATGTTCCTGAATAGAGGCTACCCGGAAGAGCTCATTGATAGAGTTTCCAAAGAAGTCAGTGATGGGAGGAAGGGAAGGTTTGCCCCTGTATTGGGTAAAATTGAAGATGTTGCAACTCAACAAGTCACAAACAAGAAAGTAGATGGGTTAAATAATGAATTGTATCAGGTATCATTACCACATATGATGGACAAGCTGGTGTGATCAAAAGAATTTTGACAAAGAGTGGATTAACTTTTCTAAAGTTTCTGACTTAAATCACATTTTCCAGGGTGAAATAAAACATATTTATAGGAAAGGGAACACCCTGAAGGATATTTTTGAAAGAGGTAGTAAAGGGAATTCAAGGTTAGCAGGTACAAACAAAAAGCTGGTGTATTTAAATGTGGTGCTTGTAATTATTGTTCTTATTTGATTACTGGGGATACCATTACTTTACCTGCCAGAAATAACAAAATTTTAACTTTAAAAACTTTTAATTGCAACACAAAAGGGATTATTTATGTTGGGTTATGTAAAAAATGTAATGCTTTTTACATTGGCAAGAGTGAAAGAAAGGTTAAGCAGAGAATTTATGAGCACACCTATGATATTCGTATAAAATGTGAAACAAATTCTCTGTACAAACACACAAAAACTTGTCCTGAAGCTGAATTTCAGTTTTTTATATTAGAGGTTGTGCCAAAGGACCCCAGGTGCGGTATGTGGGAGACTTTAGTTGAATACAGGAATTATACTGGCAAGTGGTGTTGGAGGCCAGTAAATTCCCTGGTTTAAATGACATGATCTCACTTGCCCCTGTATTAAAAATGAGATCAGCAAAATTGTGACATTAATGTGTAATAATCCTCCTTGTCAGTAGAGGGCAGTAACTCAATGCATTTCTATGTACAATGATTGTTTTTACTGGCTGTTTTTTAAAAGTTGGATGAGTATATAAAAGCAGTTAACTGAATGTATTAGTGTAATCTGATGAAGTTGTGGACGAAAACGTATGGTGATTTGATTCAGCGTTATTTTTTCGAGTGAACTGTTCGGCTTAATAAATTTGTGTGCCTACCTAGCAGTGGTTCAGGGTGCTTTGTTTCTGCTTACTTAATGTAAAATAACTACCTGAGTTGCTGAAGACTGAGAGTGAAGTAAAAACTATTGTACTATAATACAGTGTGGTGGAGTTATGAACATTCACATTTGAAGACTTTAAAACAGCATACTTGTTTTAACCCCCCCCACACACACACACACACCAATGTGGGATACTGCCTAATGGCTCCACTACTTGCACCCAGATGACCTAGTGTCCATTGTCTAGGAGACATAGCCCATTTGTTCTTGCCCTGGAAGCCCTGTCATCCCATCCATTCCACTACTGAGAGATGCATAGCTGGGAGCAAATCAGCTTGCAGGTCTCTCAGACTGTACATCCTTAAACTGTCTGCAGACTCACAATAGCTTCCTGTTGAGAATAAGGGATATGTATACTCCCTGCCTGCAGACTCGCAATGTCTGCCTACTGAGAACAGGAGATGTGTATACTCCCTGCCTGTAGATTCACAATGGTTGCCTACTGAGAATAGAAAATATCTATACTTCTACACACACCTCCCACTCCCTGACTCAGCAAAAAAGTCCCTGCCTGTCACAGAGTGAACCAGCTTGGCCCCTATAGGTGGGCAATATGCCCACCCACCACAAGGTCTCGACAACGCTTTGGGCTTAGCAGCTTCCTTTCTTCTGAGGATGAGCATGCTGGCACTGGCCACTCAAGTTTATCCTCTCCTTCTCAGCTGCCTGTGTCAGTAATCAGGCATCGGTTTTATGCTATGTAGTCATGGATTCCTCCCTCTACACCATGCAGTTGATTAAAGCAGAATATGGTAATGGTATTTACTGTATGCTTAACATCTGGCAGTTTGTTTTTGCTCAGTAATTTCAGGTAGGTAATAGATTACTTGGTTCTGCTATAACACTTGTCCATTCAAGCATAACAAATTAACATTTATTATGTTATAATCCAAATGCATATGTAAATGGTCTGTGGGAACATTATGTATGATAATATGAGGAGGAGCAGGTAGTGCCTCAAAGATATAGTAATCCTGTATTTTTAACTTTACAGCAAAAACCTTTGATAGGCAGTGATATCAGAGTGTGCTGCAATACTAGCATTAAGGCTGCTGAAACGAGGCTCAATGACCTCAGAGTTAGTAAGTTTTATGTTGGGGGTTGTGTGGTGGGGGGAGGGATTAAATGTCATGCACAAACGCTTGTTTTTAATATCAGTGTTAGTATAGTATCAGTATTTGCTTTTAGTTTTTAATTGGCAGGATGCTTGTGTCCTTAATGCGCTGACTTGAATTTATAATATATTATTGCCTTTTTGATATAGTTAAAGTAGTTTTGGTTGTAAACAGTGCTTTGTTGTCTCTGAGGTAGTAGACAGTAAACAGCACTGCTAGTGGCTGTCAAATACTTACTACTTTAGTAAGGCAATGACCCCTAAAAACACTGCTATTGACATGAAGCTGACTGTCTTTGGTGAAAGGGTGTTGGGCCTAACCCTGACATTTACATACTAGCCTCAGTTTTATGGTCGATCTTTTGTGACATCATTTCCTGCTGCCTTTCATTATGGGACAAAGTAACTGCTAATAATTAGCATGTATTGCTACAGTGTTATCTTCCCACAACCTTACTTTAATCTCTGCAGTTTGAGATTAGCCCTTACCACCATATTACTGTTATGTCCAATGATGTGGGACATGATGCATGACCACTACACCAGTTTAATATGCACAGCATCACTATATCAACTCTCAGTGCTGGTATCATTAGAAATAAATTTCCTAGCCTCCAAATATATATTCAGACCAGCCAACTTACCATGATTGGAATTACTGAAAGTGAGGACATACAGAATGATTTCCAAGTTATTTCAAAGTCAGAGATCTGTCCCGGGGATAACAGATGGATCTTTTATTGTAAAGCATCAACCTAAGTCTGCTAACTCTGACCAAAAATGGCAGGCTTACAAGTACCTCATTGGAGGCAAATGTAAACTAAGTAATTATTTAGTTTGCATTCCTCCTCCATGAACCACATCAGTAATTTTGGCTAACCTTCATCAACTGTGGCCACATGTAACTAAAAAACAATGCAATCTCTTTAGGTGCTTTTAATTTTCTTTCTGTATCAAGGGAAGTAAATATCTCTTTACAATAAAACAAATGCAATTCAACTAACCTGTGCACCATTCGATTACGCCCAGTAATTAGTCTGGAACACACTCTACTATTGACTAAGAGATTTTGCACAGTTAGGGTCATGAACCTATTCTCAGTGACCATTTATTAATAACAGTTCACTTTTTGGTCAGTCTTCACAAGGCTAGAGGTGATGCAATTGCAAATTGCATCATGCTGTTTAAAAGATAATGAACAACTGTCATTGTTCTCTGAATTTATAGCACATAGCTGGTCACCTGTAACCTCAAACAACAATTATAATGATGCATTACATCAGGTTTAAAATATACTACTACCCTTGCAAGAAAAATATTATTCTAAAAGGATCAGGTGAATCAGATGCAAACCTATTGATTGGATGGCACATAAAATCCAGCTAGCTATTGTGAAAAAAAAGCAGGCTTAATGAATTTCTAAGTCTCATTAAGATCTTTCCTCACAGACACAATTCCGTAACTAAGAATTGCTGTAAAAGTTTTAAGTGGAAGATCCAAGACTGTTTGAAAGGAAGACCTCATTGTACTACATGCTGGCTGACAGGCTGCACTAAAATTGTCTGTAAATATGTTATATTTATGCTTGTCCTCATAGCCCGAGTCATTGCTGGAATGAGTGTGACAAGTGACACTTCATTTACCCAGCTGACAAATACATAAATTAAAAACAAACGCTGATAAATAATCTAATAGGCAGTCAACAGCATTATGTTGCTGGAAAACAGCAACTGACATTTGACCATATAGTTTGCAATGTGAAGTACTTTGGCTACTTGATGGTACCTATGACATCAAGTATATCCTGTCAGTAAGACTCCTTCCCTTGAACCTACCAAAAGCCATTTAGTTGATACACAAGGCTGGTTTATAGCATTCTTCTTTAAGGCTATAAGCCTATAAAAGTTTAATCAACGGCTAAGAAATATTCCCAGCCATGGACAACCTGTGACTGATAGATTGCAATTAGGGTTCTTCAGGACTTCCCCCTATCCTCAGTTTTGGTCTTCGTGCCATTTCCCCAGCCAGTGTCTCTCTCTTTCCTGTTTTATCCATTTCACCCTGCCTTTCCTACTTGTTCACCTTATCCACTGTTTTTCACTCATTGCTATTAGACACTTTGACACCTTCTTAAATTCCCATTACTCCATTCTCCTTTCTTTACTCCTGACCTCAGTGTCCCCCACCAATCCTTGTCTGACTGCCATTCCAATTAAACCTATCATGCAGCTTCTGTACCTCTCTGACTCATACAGGTTTGGTAAAAGCAGGTGCCTAATCTAATAAAACTGGGAACTGACTGAGATTCATAGACAGGTGCACATCAGTGCGACTTGCACTGCTCAGATAGAGTGAGTTGCAGTACTTCACAATAATGCAATTCATAGTCATGTGTACCCTGCATGGAGCTGAATTGTATTAAGCTGAAATTTGTGGGATGACTCTTTGCATGGGTAGGGTTTGAATTCTACCAGTGCCAATCAAATATGACATGGATAGATGGTACTACTGTCACCAGTGTGAAGAAAAAGTTCCTAGAGGAATCTGTCTTGAGTCACACCACTGGGATCTAACATGCTGAAATAAAAGGAAGAATGTGAACATAAGTCTAACTCAGCAATCAGTTCACAAAATGCAACCTGGCCTCAAGAGCATAAAGGGAATAGGCATGGCTAACTTGGGAATGAGCTTTCAACTTCCATCCCAGATTAGCTTGGACACCAGACACTTCAGAGTTGCATCTTTGAACTAGCACCCCAGAAACTTTGCTGGTTCTGAGGAAAAATTATATAGCTGGGAATTATAGTTTCAGTCCTCAGCTATAAAAGTGTAAGAGTAAAAGAGCAGGATTCCCTTAAGTGAATAAAATTTGTGCTTTCTTTTGCTGGTTGAGTTGCTCGGTCACATCACAGATAGCATCCACTAGTTCTACTATATTGAGTCCTTTGTATGGGACTTTAGGTGGTAAACAATGGGAGAGTCTGCTTAAGCAGGCACTTAAGTGACTGACATCATTCTTCAAAAAACAGAGCAAATATGATAGATAAACCAAGCAGTGTCTTAGGTAGTTAAGGTCCCGTACAGACCACAAATCACAAAAAGCAAAAAACAAAGTCCAGGATGAAACACGGCTTCCAAAATATCAGAACTTTAATAAAAGAGCTTAAAAACAGGTAAGAACTTTCATGCCTCACAACAGGCACTTCATCAGACAATCTTACAGGAAATCACATGCACTTTAAATAACAGCATCAATTAATCAATTATGTAATTTGTGATCTTTAAGCAAAGGTTTTAAGGGTACAAAACCATTTAACCCAGGGTGTTTATGTGCCTGCAACTGCATTATCCACCTAGCCTCAGCTTTTTCCACTTTGTCGTTCAAATCAACCCCACGTTTATCAACATAAATACATTGCAAAACCATAAAATAAAAAGAATGACCATTATGTGTCGAGACATGTTTATACAAAGCACAAGTTGGAGCTTTATGTCTAATATAACCAACATGCTCAAGTATACGCTCACGTAAAGTCCTTGTAGTTTTTCCAACATAGAAATCACTACAGGTTCCACAAACAGCAAGATAAACTAAATTCTTACTTGAACAATCTGCATAAAACCTAGGTATAAAACTAAAATCTGTGATGGGATGTTTAAATTCCTTCTGCTGTGAAATATAAGAACATGCTGCACAGTTTCTACATGCATAAGTGCCTTTCCTGTCAGAAATCAATGGTAACTTTTGCTTATGTTCATAACAAAGATGTCTGTTAAGAGACACCCCATTTTTTAAAACAAAATCTCAGTACGTCACCTACAACCCTTAAAACTTCTTCATCAGATATAAGGATCGGCCAGTTATTTCTTATCACATCACATACCTTACTGACATTATTAGAGAAGGCAATTGCAGGTCTAACATATCCAACATAACCTGCTTTTCTCTTCAGTAAAGCACCCTCTCTCTTATTGAAATAAGGACAAACCCCTTCATATCTGTCTTTCAAGGCTTTTTGACCTATCACATCAAAATATTTTGCCGTATAACTCCAATCTAGGAGTTCATATTTAGGCTCACTCAATGCTTCAACAAAACCTTCATCTCTAGTATGTAAGCATGATGCCCTATAGGCCTGATTCTTAACAATATTTTTAAAAATGTACCCCGGGTGCATACTATCACGATGCAGCAAAGTATTCTTTCTACACTGTTTTCTATATACTGTTGTCTGTAACATACCCTCATCATCTTTAAACAAATGAACATCTAGAAAGTCAATGCTTTCCATATGCACATTTTTAGTAAACCTGAGGTACCCTGTAGTAGATTCAAGATAGGTAACAAACAGATCCAGTTCTAACAAGCTGCCATCCCAAAAGAAAAATGTCATCCACGAATCTCCTAAAAACCAGAGATGTTTAGAAAAAGGGTGGGGTGGGGGTCAAAACATGCTGATCTTCCCAACAAGCCATAACTAGGTTGGCGTAGCTATTGGCACAAGAGGTGCCCATAGCTATGCCAACCTTCTGCAAATAAACATTGTCTTTAAACATAAAAACATTATTATCTAGAATTAAATCTAGAAGAGTACAAATCACAAATATCATACCATGGGAGTAATCACTATATTTATATAAAAAGATCCTAACGGGCTCAACTCCCTCTACGTTAGGTATCACCGTGAACAGCATATTTACATCTAAGGTGACCAAAAAATAATTAGATAAATCATGTTCAAGACTGAATTCATATAAGTCAGTAAGAGAATGTTGTGTATCTCTAAGTACTTATTTAACACCATTAACTACTTTTCTTAACTTCTGTTCAACAAAAATAGACATGGGCTCTGTCTAAATGTCTAAAGTCATGTACTGTTCTCCACTATATTGAGACCCTACTCATGATTTCCAAACGGTCATTAAAGAATTCTTGGAATACTGGTTTGAATAAGAAGTTATTTCTAATTTTCTTGCTTCCAAGTTACAGGAACAACATTGTTTACACAAATTGTTGTGTAGCTTGCCTAAAATTTGCAAATCTCAAACAACACTAAAATTAAATAAGATGCATGAAAAAAAGTGGGCTCTGTGAAATAATTTCCTAGGATCCCTGGAATCCTAATTAGTAAGTAGAATATGAGCATTGTCATGTTTAATTAAATCTAGAAGAGTACAAATCACAAATATCATACCATGGGAGTAATCACTGTATTTATATAAAAAGATCCTAACGGGCTCAACTCCCTCTACGTTAGGTATCACCGTGAACAGCGTATTTACATCTAAGGTGACCAAAAAATAATTAGATAAATCATGTTCAAGATTGAATTTATATAAGTCAGTAAGAGAATGTTGTGTATCTCTAAGTACTTATTTAACACCATTAACTACTTTTCTTAACTTCTGTTCAACAAAAATAGACATGGGCTCTGTCTAAATGTCTAAAGTCATGTACTGTTCTCCACTATATTGAGACCCTACTCATGATTTCCAAACGGTCATTAAAGAATTCTTGGAATACTGGTTTGAATAAGAAGTTATTTCTAATTTTCTTGCTTCCAAGTTACAGGAACAACATTGTTTACACAAATTGTTGTGTAGCTTGCCTAAAATTTGCAAATCTCAAACAACACTAAAATTAAATAAGATGCATGAAAAAAAGTGGGCTCTGTGAAATAATTTCCTAGGATCCCGGGAATCCTAATTAGTAAGTAGAATATGAGCATTGTCATGTTTTTGAAGTTAAAAGGAAAGTTACTGATAAGCAGTTGCCATTCTGTGAGATGACAGAAGATGAGCAAGATGTGAGACATGAATCCTGCATGCTTTCTTCCCAAGCCGCACTTACATGCCATTAACCTGTCATGAGTTTTAAAAGAGAGTAAATTGTATTTATGCTTTCCTTTTTGTATAATGAAGGCTTTGATGTATTAATGGTGTGTTCCAATTGATGTACATATCTGGGGTATTGGAACTTATTGTCTCAATAAAGCAGTTACTTATAAAATTCACAGCTCTCTTATTAAGCTGCTTTGTTACTCTATACTTACAGGTACAGGTTCATTAATTCAATCATTAATGGAATTTCTTGAAAAGAGCCTTAAACCTTTGTTGGAGAACTTATTTTAGGATAAAGGACACTATTGAATTTCTGGGACTAATGGCTGACTTACAGATTGAAAGTGATTGCTTATTTTGCACTCTTAATGTCCAATCCCTGTATACTAATATTCCTCCTAATCTAGGGTTAGGAGCTGTCAAGTTCTGATTGGAAAACTATGATTTGGATTAATCTGAGATTGATGATTTTGGTCCAGTTAATTGAACTGGTCTTAACATTAATGTGAGAAATCAGACTACTTTTGACCAATGTTGACCTCTTTGTGGGTTATTTTGGGTACAAACATATTTTATAATAGGGAATCCAACGTGCTCTTTCAGTCCATAAACATATGGAGACATTTTTGGATGACTTTTAGACGATATGGGATAGCCCAAATCCAGAACCAATGTTTGGAGTAGTTCAGTTTGAAAATAAAAAGATTTGCTATATATGTTTCAATAGGATATTGAATAGGACTTTGCAAAGAGCATTGTACACGTAAAGATTTTCTAAAAATCCATTGCTTAATGCTGCTAGCTGTCACTCTAAACATGCAATTTGCAACATACCAAAATCACAGTTTGTGTATTTAAAATGTTTATGTTTTGATCAACAAGATTTTGTCACTCTATCTAGACATCTGAAAAATATATTATTACATAGAAATTATAAGAATGAATGGATAGATGGGGACATAAAGGAAGAAAATAGGATGACAAGACATGATGCAATATCAAACCCAAACCCTCAGGAACCAGGAGAAGGAACCACTTTTTTATACTTTTGATAGTAACATCTAGAATGTTGAAGAAATTATGCAACATTAGCTAATACTGCATAAAGAGAGTGCTTTTACTATAGTGTACCTGGTGATTTGATGTTTTCTTGTAGGATGGCAAATAGGTTCATAGATTTAGTAAGAAGCTAATTGCCTTTACAGGACATTTTGAACTTAGTCAATTACTCCATGTAAGAATCAAGCCATGCAACTTGTATCTGTACGGTAACACCATAACCATTATGTCAACCTTCCACCTTATAGGAGGCATCTAGATTTAAAAGACATCAACAACTGGCATACATACTTACCATACCTGTAGCAAAATTGTTGAGTTTCATCTGGATAATGCAATTTTGATAAAATAAATGTATTTGGGATTACTGATATTAAAACATATTTTGTGTGAACCAGACTGGGTAGTCTACTTAGTAAAATACTACTTTTGAGTTTTCTGTGTAGGCCAAACATTATGTCCTTTCAAATGCAGAATAAATGCATACATACAAATATTTAAAATATGGGCAGTAATGCCCTTCTAGCTTACCAGTAAACCAAATCAATTGTTCCCATAATAAGTGTCAGGCTTTTCTTAAAAATATTTACACTAGTGCTCGCTTTAATGTAATTTAGCAGTCTATTCCATGCATCAGCTGCTCTCTCAGAGAACCAATAAGTACACTTTTCATTCCTATAGAATTTTCTACATAGGTTGTCTGACGATTCTCTGCTACTTTTTGATAACCCCAAACATTCCCAGAGGTAGTTATCTCTAAATGCCCTATATAACTGAATAAGGTCTCCTCTTAAATATCTATACAAGATACTGTTCAGATAGTTCAGATCTTTCATAGCAATTTACATTTTTATTGCTCTACTCTTCCCAGTTTACTCACGCTTGTTTTCCTGTAAGGTTTCCATATTTTTATTCCATACTCAAGTTTGGGTCTAATGTAACTAACAAACAATGACTTTATAATTTCTGATTTTTTCAACCTTATATATCTTTTTATACAACCTATAGTTCTATAACTATCATTAACCAGTTGGTTGATATGATTAGAAAAACTCAAAGCTGCATCTACCTATATTCCCACAGTTTCAATCACTGCATGCCGTATTAATTATTCACCTTTTATATATTTTATGTCTCCCAAATCTCATATGCTTAGTCTTTGATGTATTTATCAGCATATTATTCTCCTGTGCTTAGTCAATTTCTTCAAAATCTTTTGCAGACATGCCCTATCTGTAACACATGTAATTTCTTTACAGAGTTTCATGTCATCTGCATACAGACTGCAGAATACCTCAGATGAAAAAGATAGTTCTGAATGATACAATCTAAACAGATAGGGGCCTAGAACAGAGCCCTGTGGGACACCCTGTTCAACTTCTGTATGCTAATTGTCATGTCCTATTTGTAAGCCATGCAACTATATATCTTACCAATTTATTGATCAGTGTTTTATAACTCCCCCTCCTATCACTAGGGAACAGGTCCTTAATGCTTTATCTAAGGCCAAGAATACTGCATCAGTGAGCCCAGACAATATCCTAGGATGCCTTCTAAATAGCATGAAACATGACCTATCAGGTCCTCTAGAATTGCTATTTAACTGTAGCCTCCAAACAGGCTTTATGCCTCATGATGGAGAACAGCAACAGTCATCCCTCTGCACAAAAGTGAGCCATCTACAGACCCTGGAAACTACACACCCATATGTCACACTATTTTTTATGCAAAGCCATGGAAAGAATTATCATGGAAATGATCAATAATGATATAGTAAACCTCCAGACACTGGACCCAACCCAGTTTGGTTTTGTCAAGGGCAGACCATGTCTACTCAACCTGTTGGACTTCTTTGAGAAGGTCACCAAAGCAATGGATGAGGGCAAAATCATTCACACTGCCTACTTGGCCAGGGCATTTGACACAATACCCCACTCAGGCATTGTTGACTAACTCAAGAGGTTAGGTACAAATCCATATGTTACCTGGGGATAGCCAACTTGCTCACAGACAGGACTCAGGAAGTTAGAACTGGGGAGTCCATCTCTACTAAGAGGCCAGTCACATGTGGAGTCCATCAGGGATTGGTCCTTGGACTGCTCCTTTTTGGCATTTACTTCTTTGAAGTCAAGGCCAATGTCAAAGGTCTCTGGCTGGCCAAATTTGCAGATGACTGCAAATTAGGAGCTGTCTTTGAATCCTACACTGACACAGATGTTCTTCAGGAATAGCTGACAGGAAAACAACTGGTGTTAGAGCCATGGACTAAAACTAAATGCCTAGAAATGCATGATAGTATCCTTCAGGAAGTCATCCACTTCTGGTAACTATCACATTGACAACGTACCCCTTAGAGCTGACCCAGTAGTCAGAGACTTAGGGACACACATAGAGAGCAAGCTAACCTTTGACCATCACATGTCTACAATAGTGAGAAAATCATTCTTTGCTGCTTAACTTATAAACAAAGGTATGGCATCTAAGTCAAAGGAAGTCATTGTTGCACTGTATTTGGCAGTCCTCAGACTTATCATTGAGTATAATGCCCCCTTTGGTACGTACCTAACCAGGCATATCAAACAGCTGGAAGATCCACAGAGGTTCCTCACTAAAGGAATACAGGACATAAGTAAAATGTCCTATGCAGACTGCCTCAAGGCCCTATCACTGTATTCTGCCTCCTACAGGCTGTTGA
Organism: Protopterus annectens; assembly: GCF_019279795.1. Lineage (NCBI taxonomy): Eukaryota > Metazoa > Chordata > Ceratodontiformes > Protopteridae > Protopterus > Protopterus annectens. The sequence goes on from NC_056741.1 coordinate 1,043,120,171, forward strand.
GGTGAGATCTATGCCTGGTATACAGGGCATTGTCAGACCCCACTCTGATGGAACTCCTGCATATTCACAAAACAAACAGCACCACAATTACCCATTCTAAAGACTTAAACCTTGCCTGTGATATAAATAGAACCTGCTGGAGAGGCAGGCATGCATCCCAGAGACTACCCCATCTCTGGAACAGGCTCCCCATCCATGTGAAGCAGAGATCCTCGCTAACCTAATTCAAGAGTAACTTGAACAACTGGATGGGGAACAGGAAATTTATCCCTGGTTTGGCACCTATGTCTCTGATGGACACAGGCAACCTGTAAATCGTTCACCTCTCAGGCCCCTGCTTGTAAATGCTTCATCTCCCAACCCCCTGCTTAAACTTATCAAGGGTACCAGGAATTGTCAGAAATTTGGGACACATGGCTAAGCTTAAAAAGGCCCTTATGGTAGTTAGCCTAGTAAACACCTATGAAGCTAAGAACCTATTATGTAAGAACTATCAAATACTGGAGTTAATTCTGTATAAATTACATCACAGTGCACATTTTCATTCATTGCTGTCATTATATTGTTATAAAACATCATGTTATAGGCGGTAATAGATCTATTTTTAACATATGCGTGCTGCTATATGGTTTCAAGTCCCAGCCTTTCCAATTCTGACAGTAGATTGTCCAATATTACCTTCTGCATTCTTTTTCCACAGCTTAAAAATAGACTTATGTGTCTGTATGTTTTGTCCTACTCCCCTTTTCCTATTAGATAGGCTTAATAAGTGCATGTCTCCAATCTTGAGGAATCTGTCCATATTTATATAACCTAGTAAATAATAGATATAATGCTATTCCATTTTTTTAATTTCCCCAAATCTTTTGGGTTTCTAATACCATAACAGGAATGGACCCCATTCCTAAGTCAAAGTATGATTAAAGTTCATGAAATTAGTATTGTTTCAATCTTTGATGTCAGCCAGAAGTACTCTTCTCAGCACCCACAATGTGCCCAGTAATAACTCCTTCTGCAATTTGTACAGAGCTACATGTATTGGTAACATATCCAAATACAATTGTAGATTCCTTTTTATAAGATCCATTGCTCCTACTACGATTGGGACTGTCTGGCTATCTTTCTTCCACATTGCTCTCATTTCTGCCTGCAAATCCTGATATTTTATGACTTTGTGCCTCTCTATATGCAAGACACTGTAGTCACTGGGCGTGGTGATTTTAGTGATGAATGGTACTTTTGCCTTCTTTTCATGGACCACTATATCCAGTTTTCTAGCATTTGTCTTTTGAACTGTTGGTAATGGGTGATCCCATGTGATGTAAACATCATTTTCTTTGATGCTTTGTGGCTCGTTTCCAATGTTTTTCAGCCACTTCAGTACCATAATGTTTGCACAATCCCCAGTGCAACAGTCTTGGCACATTATTATGCCTTTCAGTATACAGTCCTTCTGCAATTAGTATGTCACAACCAGCAATGAGGTGCGCGAATGTTTCCAATTCAGTTTTACAAAACCTACATTTGTCTGTTTCTCTCACATGTTCATTGGACTTTGTAAACCAACATGTACGCAGCCCACTATCTTGGGCTGCTAATATTAACCATTCATCTCTTGGTTTGAATTCACCTCTCCTTAACCATTCCTGCATTCATTCCTGATTAACATGAGGTTCTTCCAGAAGTTTTCTATACTTGAAACTATATTTATGCATTTTCCACATTTCTTGCCATCTCATCTGATCCTTCATCTTATATTATTTCTTTTGTTTTTTGGCACATTCAGTTGCTGCCTGATTTTTATCTACTTCTGGTTTGATTTCCATTCCTGCTTGACACCGATAAGCTTCTGCTAGATTAAGCAGAGAAGTCATCTTAGATTTATTCTCCACGTGTTTCAAAACTTTCACTATGTTTGGGTCTTGTGAGGTCAGCAGATATGTGTGGAGTCCCACGATTGTAGATCTATGCATTTAATCAATTTCAAGGAGGCTGATCCCTCTTTTGAAATGGGAAATATATAATCTTGGTATACACTGATTTTTATAAATCATTTGGAGAGCATGAAGGTTCCTTCTTGCTTTCCTATCTATTCTATCCAACACCCCTTGGGACCAGTCAATCACTCCAAAACTGTAAGTTAGGACCGGAAGAGCAAATTGGTTTATAGCCTGGATTTTGTTCCTAGATATCAATGCTGTTTTCAGGATTAATTTAAGTCTTCTAAAGTATTCCATACTAAGTTTTATTCACATTTGTTCATGCTTTATTGTTGATCCTTCATCAATTTCCAAATATTTATATACTCCCTCTTGCTCAAGTTTTTTTATATCACATTCTTGTCCCAAACTGATGTTTTTTTTGGTGCTGCAGTTTTCCTGCTTTAAAGGTTGCTTTTGCACATTTATCAAGACCAAATGACATTCTTATAAAATCTGAAAAGGTTTTGACAACTTGCAGTTGTACTTTCAGTTCCTCATCTGATAAGCTATGCAGTTTTGAATCGTCAACAAAGAAAAGATGAGAAGTCTTTACACTTTGTTGTTTTCTAGGAGCCAAATTAAAGCCTGTAAGCTGTTAAGTAGACAGCTTAATGGGTTAAGGGCAAGCCAGAATAACAGCGGTGACAGACATTCACCTTGGAATATCCCCCATTTGAATTTTTATTCCCGGGATAATAATTTGCTTTTTATCTTGGCTTAAATGGAAAGTGGTCTGCCACTGTTTCATGGTTATCGTAATGTAGTCACTCAGTGTAAGGTGTATCTTATACATTTTTAAGCACTCTTTTATCTATGAATGTGGCATGCTATCAAATTCTTTTTTGTAGTCAATCCATGCCATACTTAGATTCTTCCCCTTTTTAGAGTTTTCCACTATGACTTTATTTAACAACAAAGGATCTTTTGTTCCATATGACTTTCTTTTATTGCCCTTTTGTTCTACTGCTATAATTGAGTTATTCTTCTAAAGGAATATAAACTCTGTCGGCATTAATTCCAAGGTATAGTTTATATGTCGTCAGATGGCAAGTTATTGATCTATAGTTTTTAGGGTAGCTTGCAGGTTCACTCATAAGTAGGAGCATTGTTTTTTCTTTTGTTAGCCAGGTTGGTGCTTGTTCAGGGTGCGCATATAAGTAGTTTGCGAGACACTGTAGTCACTGGGTGTGGTGATTTCAGTGATCAATGCTGCTGTTGTCTTCTTTTCATGGACCACTATATCTGGTTTTCTAGCATTTATCTTTAGAACTGTTGGTAATGGGTGATCCCATGTGATGTAGACTTCTTCATGTTCTATGATACTTTGTGGCACATTTCCAGTGTTTTTCAGCCACTTCCATCCCATAATATTTGCACATAATATATGCTGCTGTAAGTTCTTGCTGATGTGTTTTCAGGTCATTATTACTATTTCTGTCTCCTCTTTGTGTTTTGTCTGGATCCAGTTTGCATAGTTCTTTTTCAGTATAATCTAATTTGATTTCGGTATTTGAGGTTACCTGGATGTCGCTAGGACAACTTATCACCCCCTTTGTGGAACCAAATTGTTTTACATAAGAGTTTGTAAATATATCTATAATCTGTTGTGTCTAAGAATACATTTTAGAATCTACACACAGCTTATCAATTTGTATGCCTTTATTGAACATCTTAGTGATGCCAGATATAAATAATTGAGTAATGCTTTGCATAAACAAGTCTAGGTTAATTTTGGAACATATTTTATGTATATAAATATTGGCAGACATTTTAGAAACAGTATCTCACAAGGGTCTTTACATGAAATACTAGACAGCAAGGGCCATATGTGAATTATTAATATGGGGTTACTTTTTATGTTATGTTTAAATGATGCTTTCTTGTATGAAAAAAGTGTCAGCTTGTACTCACTTTTACTGGTCAAAATGACTCGTGAAAAATCTCTCATTTTTTTTTCTGTCTTTCTCTCTCTCTATATACATATATATATATATATATATATATATATATATATATATATATATATATTATATATATGCATATATGGTTTCACTTCATAATCTCGAAATGCTGAAATCTCGAATTTCAGCATTCCGAGACCAGGAAGCTGAAAATGTAGAATGCCGAAAGTGCATAAGAGCAAATTCAAATATCTCGAATCTGCGCTTATGCATTTCCGGTACATTGCGTGAAGTGTTTGGCTGGTATGGTGTCTGAAATTGAAGGTGAGCGAGTGTTTGTGTGTGTTTTTGTACGTTGTATGTGTAGGTAAGGGTAAGGAGGTGTAAGTATGAGTGTGAGTGTTGGATTTGTTGGTGTTTGTGTATGTGTGTGCGAGCAAGTGTAGAATGCCATGGTGTGAGGTTTTTTTTTTTTTCATTATATGTGATCTCGGAGTTTGTATATATAAGTGGGGATGTGTGGGGGGTGCGGCCCCCCACATGTGGGGTGCAGAGGGGTTTGCCCCCTGCTTATATGTAGTGTAGGGTTGTGTGGTTTGTGTGCTGTGGGTGGAATGGTGTGTGTGTTATGTGGTGTATGGTGTATGTATGTTTGTGATTGTGTGATTCGTAATAGTGGGATTTGGGATTGTGAATGGTTCAGCTTCATAGTTTCGAAATGCTGAAATTCGAGATTTCAGCATTTCGAGATTATGAAGGGAAACCTTGTATATATATATATATATATATATATATATATATATATATATATATATGTGTGTGTGTGTGTGTGTGTGTGTGTGTGTGTGTGTGTGTGTGTGTATATATATATATATATATATATATATATATATATATATATATATATATAAATTTGTAAATATATACAATGCCACTAAATGGTAGCAAATAATGGCAACAGGGCTGAATGAACAAGTACATATATATATATGTGTGTGTGTGTGTGTGTGTGTGTGTGTGTGTGTGTGTGTGTGTTTGTGCACGCACGTGCGTGCGTATCCTATATTTTATAATTGTACATTAGCTGTGGTAATATGATAAATCTGTACTTTGTACGATATATTAGTTTAGATGAACAACTCACTTATGTTTAAACATTATACTGATTATATTCTGTCTTGTAATGCTGACTTAACTGAGTCTGAATTGTTTTTATTGGGATTTTGGTTATAAAGGTTCAGTGACGGGACTGTATTTAGTATAATTGAAGAAGTCACGTTTGTGATTAAACTGTTAAACTGGTCTTGTATGTCCTGCACTAATACTAAAAAAAGTGTGGTTTTGAGTCTTGTGTTTATTATTTGCTGCACTGACATCAATAGTCTAAAATTAAGCTAGTGTATACTTCTGCATTGCTAACTGTTTTTATCCTAAACAAGTGTAACCAATACATGCATTTCTGCATGTGCATAGCGTAGAGTACTACTGCCACAGGCATGCTAAGAAAGAGGCTTTGCTCTGTGAATCAGTATCATGTGAGCCAGTGGCACATGCTGATATGTTATCCACATGGAAATGCCAGTCTGGCTGATTGAATAGAAAGAGCATGATAATTGGCATGCATGAGGAAAAAAATAGTTTAGTTTTGTTTAGTTTAATGAGTTCCCTGAAGGACAACTCTTCTACTATACATATATTTATTTAACAGTCCTATATGAAGTCATAAACTGAAGCCTGTTCAGTCACATCTGGAAGACATAGCAGGCAGCTTGCTGGTACTGTTCTCAGCAGGGTTCTGTGTACCTTTTGCAGCTAATATGAGTTTGCCAATTCTTATTTAGGTTATGATAGTTGTCAGTGACATTGTTGTTAATAGATAGCTATATGTATTTATCATGCCATAGTTTGTGTTATCTTTAATATTCATTTTTGAAGGCACCTGCTGTCAAAGATCATTAAAAGTTTACTCTGAAGGCTTCAGCTTTGCTGTTATTCTAGTCATGAAAGGTAGTTCATGGTACCCCTATCCGAGTCAGCTGAGATTGCATCCTAGGCTTTGGTGTTCATAGCTGAAGATGTAGACAGTGCATGCAACAGCCAATCTTACTTGCACGCAGGCTGATGCCTTTTGGGAGCAGTCCAAGAAGCCTTCACAAACTGATGATTGCTACTCAGGCTGTACTTATGCTAAGATGTTTGCCAGAAGAAGCCATTTCCATAGGCAGATGATGAGTCTTCACATATAATGACCTGGTAATGGACTCTAGACTGTGGTGAGTCCAATGTTTAGACTGTGGAAGTATCAGTGACTGTTCTTCTGTGGAAGTATCAGTGACTGTTCTTCTGTGGAAGTATCAGTGACTGTTCTTCTGTGGAAGTATCAGTGACTGTTCTTCTGTGGAAGTATCAGTGACTGTTCTTCTGTGGAAGTATCAGTGACTGTTCTGTGTATGCCCCTTACTGGATATCACTAACTTCTTTTTCTATTTTTCCACTACCAGAACATTTATATTATCTACAATTCCAAGACAGGAGAGAGTAAGCATTTTTGACTTTTGTAGGTAGAAGTGAGTTTCTAGCCATCTGTAGTCACTTACAACTGAATGGGAATGGAATACTTGTAGCATGGTATACCTTATAGCCATCTGGGATTGTAGTGTCCATCTCACTTTTCATGCAGTTCAGGAAACTAGAAACTCATGTTTGTCTGTAATACTAACAGGTTTAGCTGGCACTTCCTGAAAAAAGGCATTCCAACAGCATAACCTTGGTAGTGAGTAGGTTTCCACTTATGCCTTTGGGGTTGAATATATCTAGAGGTCCTCCTTTTGACTGATTATGTCAGGGCACAATTTACTTAAAGAGGTGTTGAATGCCACTTTGCCAGTCATCAAAAGAACATAAATCAGAGTAGAAAAACACAATGTAAATGTAATTAAAACTCATGTCCCTACATATCCTAAATGTTCCAAAGTACACATTCCGCATCATACACTTGAAATTCTTTGATATTACTGAAATATGTTTCATAAATGGAAGCATACTAAGCTAGACTTTACTGTCTTCCATTAAATGGCAAATTATTAGAATTTTCATTGATAATCCAGGGCCTAGAATTCTTTGGTAAGATGTTTTAGATCTCTATTGAGGAAGGATATTCCTGCATGAGTTCTTGTTTCTTTTATGTTGGAAAGTATTACAAAATCATGAAAGCAAAAGAGCAGACTGTCGCTAATATATCTTTCTAGAAATGTTGGAGTTGTCATCCTGTGTTGTATATGGCAGCACAAAAACATTTATGTCACACTATTTCCTACCTGTCAGAACTATTGGTGCTGGCCTAGACATTATCACTCTTCCCAGCCTCAGTTCTTACTATTTGCAAGCTACGTATATAAAATATTGTACTTAGTAGTCAGATGTTTAAAAAGGCTGATGGGCCACACTGGTTGCTAGAATTTTATGTAAAAAGGATAACTGTATTAAGAAATGGAGGTTTACCTTAATGGTTATCAGGCACATCATTTGTATGTTCTGGCTCCTGCTAAATCACTGTATTCTATCCCATTGTAATACTCTCTTATGGAGCATTTCATGGATACCCCATCCTTACTTGACTCTGATGCAGAATTCCCAGTGCAAGTAGAGAGAAGTGCCCTCCCAAAAGCTGAATTGCATTTCATTTAAGAGAAGCTCACCATAGCAATTTGCATGCTAGCCACAACCGTGAGCTGTACTTCTTTTCCTGGAAAAAGCACGTGCTGTTTTCATCACTTCAGCTCAGAGGTCTTCTCAGTTTTAGGCAGCTTAGTGTGAAAAGTCATTTTTTAATTTTCTCACAGATAAGTCATCTCTCTTAGCAAGCCTACATTTGTTTCTGCTCCTAAACCAGTTTTAATAAAGCAGGTCATACACTTGCTAATTTATTTTGCAGGTCATCAAAACAAACTTTGGAAAGGTTTGGTGAGTACAGAAAAAGGAAGTTTAATGACGGAATCATTCGTTATCTTTATTTATGTTTTATTTTAATGGAAGCACAACAAGCCACAGCATGTGTTTGGCATTTGATGTGATGTGTGCTGTACAACTAAGGTGTCAGGAAAAAAAGTATGCTAGGGTAAGTCCAACAGTAAAAGGTAAATATTATATGCACAGCTTATGAAAAAACAAGCACACTGCATGAAACTTCTCTCAACAATTAGAAAGAAGTTCAAGCACAGCAGATGACAATAATGCATCTGGCCACGGTGGTGCAGGGGTTAGCGTTGTCACCTCACAGCAAGAGGTTCTCCCATTCGATTCTTGGCTGGAGCGCCTTCTGTGTGGAGTCTGCATGTCCTCTCCGCGGTCAACTGCGCTAAAGACATGCAGATAGGTGCGAGCATGAATGGCATGCCTGCGTTGAAAGTTGGACATCGGTCTGTCAACTCACCACCGTAAAAATCCACTGCCAGTAATAAGTGGACAGGAGTTCTGCTGTGGCGACCCCTAACCGGGAAAAGCCGAAAGACATTTACTAACAGAAAAATGCAAGTAAAGTAACTTGTAACATACTGAAATAGAAGCCACCTTCTGATATAAGGATGAGTATTTCCATATCTTCTGAATAAATAAGACTAATCTGTATCTTGTGACAAGCATGTCATTTAACTCTTCCTTTTACAGTGTCAGATGAAACAAAAGGGTAGAGTATCTAAAAGTACTAGAGAAATCACATCCCGTTATTGTACGATACTAGTTACCTGAGTAGTGAAAGAGAAACCAATTTGGTAGGTTCAGTGGTGCTGTAAGGTGAAGTAGATGGAACAAGCAATAGACGGGCAATGAATTCTGTACATCTGGAGATGCAGATACTAATAGTGACAATATGCCAAAAGAAGAAGTCCTCAGGTTCATTAAGTTCACTTAAACTCTTATGCAGTTGCAGTATCCCTTATCTGCTGCATCTTTTTTATGTCCATTCAGCTCTCTGTGGTATTTTACCTCATCTAAAGGTCAGTCATACTAGCCTTGTAAAAAAATAAACAGTTTAAGAATCCTTATTTAAACTTTCTAGCCTGTGTTTTATTACCTAATACAGCTATAATACTCTTACTCCTCAGGGAGATGAATGGGTTATCTATTGTGTATATAAAGCATAGAAATGAAGCTATATATTTTTCTAAAGTTTCTTTTCTTTCTTTCATTCTTTCTTTCTTATTCTCTCTCTTTATCCTCAACTTTTCTTTATACAGAAACATGTAAAACGATTTTATTTCATTTTACATTTGTATGTATGCCAAAGTATGTATTATATTTGTCTGTTATTCAAATGTTTTGTCCTCCTGGATTGTATTGTTAATGTGTGACTTCATGTTGATGAATCCGTTTTCTTCCCTGCCCCATGGTTGATACTTATCCATTATGGTTCAGTCCATTACTTTGGCTAACAAACATAACTAATAAGCTAGTACATACATGCATACATGATTTAATATCTGTCTGTATCCCTTTTACTACCCTTTTTTACATTTTAGCTTTACCTATTTTACTTGCTTCCTCATACTCTGAAACATCCTTATTAGAGCAAATATATATCATTAGACCCATTATAGAGTACAACACCCCTTTTGGAATGTACCTCACAAGACATCTGCAACAGCTGGAAAGGCCACAGAAGTACCTCACAAAGAGGATTACTGGCCTCAAACAAATGCCCTACACTGACCGCCTCAAAAACTCCAGCTTTACTCCGTAGCATATCGCCTACTCCGAGGTGATCTCTGCCTAACATATAAAGCTATGTCAAACCCAGAGCTGTTGGACATGCTACACCTAAAGAAATCCCGATCCCTCCAAGCTACATGCTCTAGGGACCTAAACCTTGTCACCACAATAAACAACACACGCTGGAGGGATAGATTCCTGTCCCAGAGACTTCCTATACTCTGGAACAAGCTACCCATCTATGTCAAGCAAAGTTCTTCATTAGCACTCTTCAAGAAAAATTTTGATGAGTGGATGGGAAATAGGAAATACACTCTGGGATCACTTCTGTGTCTCTGCTGGACAGTGGCATAGGAAAATAACTTTCTTGGGTGGCGTAAGCTATGGAATCTTGCTGGCTAGGCTTACGTAGGCCCTTGGGCTGATAGCCTAGTACCTACCTATGAACCTATGAGCTAATTTAAAGATTCCACATGCAGAGGAAAAAAACTTTCTGGCATCTCAACCTTTTCTGGCTTTCTAAGAAAAACAGATAAACACATTCATTTATTTTAACGAACTGTAGTGTCCTTCGAAACAATATTGATTAAAATTCAGTTTTACTTATTTATGAAATTGCCTCTTTTGGTAAAGTCTTTTTTTAGCTTTCTTTTTAATAAGCACAGAAACACAAGTAGTATGATTTTTTCTGAAAACCTTTTTATTTGATTTTTTTAAAAACAACAATCATTTATTTATGCAATCAATAATTAACAATCTCATGAAACTATGTACAAACTATTTACAAAGTCCATAACAAAATTCAAAACATTTCTAATATAATTAATATTTAAGCAATAAGCTTTGTAAATTTTCCCAAGTTAATAATTTATGTGTCACATTTTTAGTTCTCATTCTTATAGCAAGTATTTCGTTATTACATACTGATTTTGCTAAACAAATAAACTAATTATTGAATGCAATAGTAGTCTTTATTTTCCAGTTTTTTGTAATGATTTTTCTAGCTATTGCTAAAATACTCCAAAGAAGAGATATTTGTGATACTGGAATCATTTCTGGTATAGGTGCGTTATATATGAGTGGTGTAATTTTTAATGACCATGCACAACCTGGGAATATAAACAGATAAATCCAAAAATGCATATACAGTGTAAATGCAATGAACCCAAATACCAATCGCATATAAAAAGAATTTTGGAACTCAGTGCAACCAGCTAACATGCTTTCTGCTTATTTTTTATGCCTAGTTTAGCTTGCATTGATTTGTTTTTCACATAGCTAATTTTATGATCAGTCAAATTAATTGCAACTGTATCAGTGTGGATCAGTATACCTTGTAATCCTGAGTCAATATATCATTGTAATTTTGCCTTCTTAGCCCAGGCTTTAGCTGAAAATGATCTGCAATTCAGTTTGCTTTCTAGTTAGCAAATAATAAATGTAGTAAGCATATACTAAATTCTTGGTTTAGTCTTGCATGTTGTGGTTTTTTTTTATTAAAATGTGTTTTTATTAATGTTTTTCTTTGACTCTTTAGGTGAGCTGCGAAGGGCAAAAGTGTCAATTTTTCCACTATATGCTGAAAATTAAAAATAAAACATTTTAAATTTAATTCATAGAGCATGTTATTTTGATTTGGTACTCTTTTTGATTTGAATTTACAGTTAATACTTTGACTTTTAGAGATGTCATGCAAATATAAAATATAGCACACCTTGCTATCCTCCAAAGTGTACATGTCCAAAAAAGTTAAGCATTTTCTCATATTACGTTTTTGTTCTCTTTAACATCTGTACAACAAAATAATCACTGCACTCTATTTGCTAGGCATGGTATTATTGATATGTCCTCCTCAGTGGTGTGAACAATGTGAGTATGATATCATTTTAAATTGATTCCTCCAGCTATGCATCTCAACACATTATTGGCATTTACCATTGGTCTCACATTGTGCTACAAAATTCACATATGATATGATTAATTATGCTGCTTATCTTTAATTCGTCAAACCTCATCTTTTGTCTTGTGCTGTTCAGCATGCATAACAATGTCTTATTTACTGTAAATCATAGTTCTATCAGTTGTTCACCTAGTCATCCACCTTACATCTTTTATCATTGGTTCATAGAGCAATGGTCTTCAATGGATTTTGCTTTTGTTAGTGATAAACTAATATTCCACTTATTACATTTTCTTAAGTTAAGAAATGACAACCGATCTTGCATTTTTAAACTGTGTGGCAGGTTGTTCTACAATGTAGTTATTTCTGGGTCAGAGACCTATTCCGTCTTGCAGTTCCCTTGCTTATCATATAAAACATTATGTGCTTATATCCCAGATTCCTAACTTGTACTTTTGTGAGTATACGCGAGTCCAGTAAGGACTGTATATGAATGCATTTCAAAGTTTTGAAACCAAAAATCAGTTCCTCCTCAAGAAATGACAAAAGCCAAACAGGTTAAATAAAGAAAACCATTCAGTGGAGTAATTGCTAGTTATACTGGGCAATCACTCTGAGCAGCTCTTTTGAATCAGTTTGACTGTTATTATATAATTGGAAGTAGAACTACAGAACACTGAGCTGTGTCCCTTGACTGGTCTATTACACATTTAAACAACTCTGAGTAAAACACATTATTATGAGTTAGTGAAAGGACATCTAATTATTTCTATAAGATTAGTGGTGGTAATTGTGACATCAGATGCAATGAAGATTAAAGGCAACTTGATTACTATCAATTACTATAGTACCATATTTTTGATATCTTGCCGAAATAGCACTGTCTCATTACAAAGGATTACAGGTGTGGGGGCAATTGAATTCTCACACTTCATTATACCACATTAATTATGCTAGGTCAAAGACTAACATGTTTACCAGTTGGTTACATGGCTGGTTTCGTTTTGGTATGATTCACTGTGTTGTTCATAGGTTCATAGGTGTGTACTAGGGTAATGGCCCTGGAGCCTTTACAAGTCTAACCCATAGAAGTGCCCTGGCATCGTGCCACCCAATGCTAGTTCCCATTGCCTCTATCAATTAGAGCCACTGGAGTGATCCCCGGGGTGAACCTTTTATTACCCATCCACTCATTAAGATTTCTCTTGAAGGGGGTCAGCAAGGTGCTCTGCTTGACATGTATGGGAAGTCTATTCCAGAGCATGGCCAGTCTCTGGGTGAGGAACCTGTCTGTCCAGCATTTTCTGTTGATTGTGGTAATGAGGTTGAGGTCTCTGGAGTGTGTGGTGCAGAGGGATTGGGATTTCTTTAGATGTAGGATTTTAAACAGAGCCGGGTCAGGCATGGCTTTGTAAGTCAAGCAGAGATCACCTCTAAGTAGGTGATATGAGACAGAGAATAGCGGGAGTCTTTTGAGTCTGTCTGTGTAGGACATGTGTTTAATGCCTATGATCCTCTTCGTGAGGTACTTCTGTGGCCTCTGCAGCTGTTGCAGGTGTCTAGTGAGGTACATGCCAAATGAGGCATTATACTCGATGACTGGTCTAATGAAGGAAGAGTAGAGAGAGATGATGACCTCTTTCTTCCTGGATGCAAAACCCTTGGTAATGAGATGTGCCACATAGAAGCACTTTCTGACCACAGTGGCAATGTGGTATTTGAAGTAGCATTGTCGCCTCACAGTGAAGGAGAAGTTGCTGTCAACCTGCATCTCCAGATCTCTTATAATGCCCTCAGTGATCAGTGGGCTCCCATTGATGTGGTAATTAGTGGGATCTAAGTTTTTACCAAAGGGGATGACAATAAATTTTTTGGCATTAAGCTTAAGGTCATGGTTTTGACACCAGTGATTGGTCTCAGTGAGGCCTTTCTGTAGGATGTCTGCATCACTTAGGGAGTTAATAATGGTTCCTAGCTTGCATCTGTGAACTTGGTCCACCAGAGTCCCTTTGTGTTGGCCTGGACTTCTGAGAAGTAGATGCCAAGCAGGAGAGGACCCTGGACTGATCCCTGTGGGACTCCACTCATGACTGGTGGGCAGTCTGACTTGGAGTTCACTACTTTTACACTGTGTTCTATCTGTGAGCCAATTTGCAACTCACCTAGTGATATAGAGGTTGATGCCTAGTTTGGTGAGTTCATCAATAATTCCCGAGTGAGGAATGGTATCAAAGGCCTTGGCCAGATCAAGGAAGGCTGTATGCACTGCCTTACCTTCATCCGCAGCCCTGTTGACTGACTCAAAGAAGTCAACCAGGTTGAGCAGGCAAGATCTCCCTTTCACAAAGCCAAATTGTGTAGGGTCTAGAGTTTGGAGATTTCCTATATCTTTCTTAATCAGATCCACAATGATACACTCCATAGCTTTACATATCAGACTTGTCAGGCTAATGGGGCGATAATTCCCAGGGTCTGTAGCTGCTCCTCCTTTATGGAGAGGGATGACTGTAGCAGTGCACCATTCGGTAGAGACAAAGCCTGGGGTGAGGCTGTGACTGAACAGGGCACACAGATGTGGTGCCAGTTTGTTTTGTAGTTCATGTAGAACACAGCCAGGGGTATTATCGAGTCCCGTGGAAATTGTATTCTTAGCCTTGGACAATGCAGCTTTAACCTGTGCTGCAGTAATGCTGAGTGCCTGGCATTTGTCAGGTATTGTGATTGGTCTTTTTGGGGGGGAGAAATGGGTAAAGTTGGCACTGAATCTGTCGGCCAGTATGTTGGCTGAGTATAGGAGGTACCATTGTGCAGTATCTCATAACAAATCTGCATATTGCCATGGAGTTTCTTGATATAGCTATAGAAGGCTTTGTGATTGTTTTTAGTGTCTGCTGCGATTCTGCCTTCATAGCTGGCCTTAGGGGATTTGATGAGGGGATCTCAACTTTTTGTTGAGGCTAATAAGGGAGTTTTTTCATTCCTGGGACTTCACTTTTTCTGCAACAGTTTCTTCCTTCTGTTGTAGAGTTTATTAATGGCAGGGGACCATCAGATTGGCTTCTTTTTTTTGGAGGAGTGCCTCTTGGTTCTGTTGGGTATGGCTAGCTCCATGCATTTGTGTGCATGTTTGTACAGTGCATTGCAACTATTTTCCATTGGCATTGGTGCCATGAAGTTAGCCACCTATGTTTCTAGGAGTCCAAAAGTTAGCTTTGGTGAAGTTTTTCAAGGTGGTTACCTTTGTGGGGGGGTGTGGGTGAGATGTGAATTTCAATGATGATTAGTTTATGGTCAGATCTGACCAGGAAGGAATTGACTATTGGTGTAGAGCAATGGTTTCCCGTGTTAGTAATAACCAGGTCAAGGATGTTGCTTCCTCTAGTGGGGGTCAGAATGAGCTGTTCCAGGGCATTGAAAGTGAATTCTGGGAAGTGTTGGGCCAGTGTATTGGTGGATTGTGAAGCAATCACTAAACCAGCTTTGTATTCATCAGCAGCTAAGACATACTCCATTATTTCAAAGTTTTGAAGGAAGGAAAATATGATGCTACATAGAGCCAGTTGCAGAACAGAGATGATTAGCACTCCTGTATTATTTATTTATTAACATTTGTTTACTGGGAAAGTCTGACTTGGAACAAAGCCAATTTACAGAGGAGGCCTGGGGAGAAATGCTCCACACACATGTCTTTGAAATGTTGGTGGAAACTGGAGCACCCGGAGGAAATCCACTTGAATGCAGGGAGGACATGCAGACTCCACACAGCAGGCACTCCAGGTGAGAATTGAACCGGAGTACCTCTTGCTGTGAGGCGACAATGCTACTGCTGCACCACTGCACCGTCCAAATGATGTTTTAACTATTATTAACAGATAGTATTAACTATTTTCCTGTCAGAAAATACACCTTTCATAGAAACTTTGTTTTCTTCTTAACAGCTGTTTAATAATCTAATTTATTAGGTGCCATGATATACTTATTTTTCCGATCTAGACAATAACATAACGGAGAAATGGTACTAGATGTCTTTTCATGTGTACATATAGCACATTTATGTGAACACTGAGTCAACAGACATAATTAATGCCTTATTTCAACTGCTGAAGATACAATCTATTTGGGAAAAATGTCAGTAGATTTGTAATTAACATCACTTGTAGCATTTTCCAAAAATGCTTGCCAGTCTGATGCGTCTGTAGTTGTTCATCACTTTCTGGTGCTTGTTTTATGAAAAGGAACTATATTGGATTCTAGACATGAAACAGTATAAAAACAGAAAGTAAATTTTGCTTGAACAGAATAGTTAATTGTTCTATTCTTGCTGATTAGCATTCATTACCAAGTTACCGAGAAGACCGTCTGTTACATCTGTGCTGCTGGTTGCTTTGATTTAATTTAAAACTTTATTGATCAATAATTAAGTTATAGTGGGATTGTTAGTATTTAAAGTTCATATTTCATTTAATGATGCTGCAGGACTAATGAAAGTATATCTTACAAATGCAGAATTAAACAAGTCTGGCATGGATTTAGTCAGCTCTGGTGGTGTAGAGGGATTGAGGCTCTGACTATGGCCCAATTAGCAACATGGGCAGCTGACAAAGCTAGCAGGAAGGCTGTGTATGCCTTCCTGGGGGAAGGGGCTTACTAATATGGGTGGAGTACTCACCAAAACCTGATAGAGGCCAAGGCTTGGTGTGATCACCAGGATAGGCATGTTGGATTGCCAAGGAAACATGGCTGCTCTAGGCACAAGGCAGACATTTTCACAAGCCCAGCTTCCGAGTGTAGCATCAACACTTTGGGGCATGGCTTAAGAAATGCCCTAGTATATGACAGCATAGTTGTTAACTTTGCTGCATATTTCTTTTTAACCTTTCCATCTTGATATAATGGCCTTAGCCAGGGGGGATACTATTTGTAAGATGCTCTCCAGTTCCTTTTTCCTCCTTTCAATGAAGCCCCACCTGGCGAGGGGGATAACACTGTGGTCGTCAGCTAGGAGATATATTTAATAGCTTTCTCTTTATTGATTGAAGTGACTAAGGGTCTAATATATACCTGAATTTTTCATTTGCTAGTAATGTAAGTGTAGAATAATTATTTTGACATTTTTCTAATTAGGTTTATTTTAATTGGATTGTTTTTTTTTGTTTGTTTGTTTTTTTATGATTCACCATACAGTTTAGAATTATTTTTATACCTGGACAACACTTATTTTTATTGCACTCTGTAGGCTCTTCTTCCACTATGGTATATCTGTTAGCCTGAAACTTATCATAGTTATATTATTTTACAGTCATTATACAATGTGATATAGACATTACAGAACCTTTTTTATAATGAATTAATGTTATTTGATAGAACCTCCTCCTCATTATTTAAAGTAGTATATATTTTAGACAAAAATCAAGCTTACTACAATTCCTAAAAGTGATAAAAACTTTATAATAAAAAGGAAGTGATACTATGAATATGACAGAATTAACAGAATCATATTCTGTGTTATTATGTTGAGGTAAAAACATAGAAAGGATGAATGAATTACAACTGCTCAGATCTAGAATTTTTTGCTCTTGCATAGGTTTTCTCATGTACTGAATGAATTTATCAATGAAAAACAATTCAAGATGAGGTTGCTCTAGTTGGGGGCTACCTTCATTTAATATTCCCTGAATAACAGTAAGAGTAACATAAATCTTTGTGGTCCTTCTTCCACTATTGTGCTGAGTTGTCATGTATTGAGCTTGGATTTTCTTGTAAATTTTCATTGTTTTACCCAGGTTTGAATCTTCTGCACTAATTGGAATTTATTGCAATCCTCCCTTATTTTATCTGGATTTGGATTGGACAGCAGCTGAGTGTCCTGGGCTTGACTGCAGTGGTTGGGATACCACTGTTGAGAGGAGGAATAGTTCTACCCCTGCCTACCTGAAACGGCTGATATTTGTCTGGAATTTTTATAACTAATTGGATCTTGTTGTTCTCTTATTGCTGATTGGTGGTTATCCCCTCTTTAGGTAAGTGTTCAAATGGTCTATAATGATCTTCAAATGATGGTCCTGCTATGCTAAATGGATTTTGTTTGAGTATTGCCCTTTTTCATATGGTTGCTAATTCAGTTTTATTGTTATTTGGATTTGTTTCATTTGGGTTTAGACCAGAAAACAAGTGAACGACTTGGAGTGCCTATTGCTGATCTTGAACCTGGAGATTGTGGTTGAAATTTGTGGTGAAAGGAGAATGGTTCTGTTCCTGTCTGGCCAAACAGGATTAAGTTTGTCCTGAGTGTTCTTTACCTAATCGATTGTGTGCTCCCTTGTTGCTAACTGGTGCTTTTCCTCATTAGGCAGGTATTTGCCTAGTTGGTGCATTTCCCTTTTAGTTACACATTTGCCTAGTACATAAGGCACTTAGTTGTGCAGGCTAGTGATTTATAGTACTCAGCTGGGGTGACCTGAGCTTATTCAACTTCTGCTACACCAACTGGGTTTGGTTTGCTTGTATATTGCCCTTGTTTTACCTGGGTTTGGACCTCTTGTGCTTGCACTGAGGTGTATTTTACTTATAGCCCTATGACAATTAAGTTCAGACACTTGGCTTGAAATTGTCAAGAAACAATATGTTTTTCTGGGCTTCTTGCTGTTTCTCTGAAGAATGTTAATTTAAAAGTGAGCCTCGTTATCTGGTTCTTTTGCATACTTCTAGGCCAGTTGAAGGTTCCTTCTATGTAATCTTTTGTGCTAGCTTACCAGTTAGGCAGCCACTAATATGTGGTCACCACCTCTGTTGATCTTGGTTCCGAGTTTGCACAATACTAGTCTGTTGCTAGGCTGCTCATTTTAGGAACTCTGAAGCAGTGTTGCACCCACATCATGCTTACTTAAAATCACATTTTTTCATTTACTGATACCACTTGTGACAGGTGTAAAAACTTGTTAAATGTCAAGATTGATCTCTCACATATTACACATCAATAATCATCTTAATACTACACTGCAGCCACCTAACAACAGACCCACTAAAGTGAGCTCTGTATCAGTCTTCCCATTATCATCATCATCAAAACCCCTTTTCCCATTTTTTACATAGAGTTGAGGTGTCACATCAAAATTAGTCAATATGACCAAATCACCTAGCGCTGAGGTCTGTTTCCAGAAAGACTTTTGAGGCTGTACTCACACATAGTAATTCATTATTAATTGGTAACTGTGATGCCTGTGCCCTGGCCCAGCAATCAAGGAGCCTCAATCCTCACCACTATCACCAGTAAGGGGCGTCTCATATAGGAGGAAAGACTAACAAATACACACAGTAAAGTGCAATTTCCCTTAAGGGCATATAGAAATCACAGTCAGTCTGGGGTTGGTTGCTCCCTTGCTCTCCAGGTCCCCAATAAGACTCCCCACTGGCACAGCTATAGGGTCCAGATCTTAGCCAGCTAGGCAAGCTAAAATCTCCTTCACCCTCTCTGTCCAACCAGTGCTTCGTGTCC
Source organism: Protopterus annectens (assembly GCF_019279795.1). Classification (NCBI taxonomy): domain Eukaryota; kingdom Metazoa; phylum Chordata; order Ceratodontiformes; family Protopteridae; genus Protopterus; species Protopterus annectens. The sequence goes on from NC_056741.1 coordinate 1,043,139,155, forward strand.
CTGCCCAAGTAGCTGACACACACACACACACACACACACACACACACACACACACACACACACACACACACACACACACACACACACACACACACACACACACACACACACTTTGAGATAAGAGTTTATACAACCACAGACGCTTCTGGGGAAGGCAGGCACAGGTTCTCCAGCTGTGCCCCTTTTACCCAGAATATATGGTAGAAATCACTGCCACCACCCAGCTAATATTTATCAGCTACTAAAAGGCCCTTATGAAAGGGTGTCCAGTTATTACTGTGCAATATTATTATCCGATTGGTAAGTGTGACTAAACAGTCAAGGTTTATTTGGAGTGACTTGGACAGTAATCACTATAAATATGCAGTGTACTCTAGAGCTTAAATTATCTCTACACAAAACAGCCACAGTTGAAATGTTTTAAATTATTTAATAATAAATAATAAAAACACAAGACAATACTTCTTACTACACAGTGCTAGTCAAGAGTTCAGAGATCACAGAGAAATACTTAATTTTATTTATTTAAATTTGTTGACCGGGAGTGTCCAACTGGATGTGGGTCCATTTTCAGAGGAGGCCCGGGGAGAAAAGCTCCACAGTAAAATAAACAGACAGTAGTTACATTGGATTACCTAGCGATTAACAATTTAACATAGAAATTACTTACAATAAATAAATAAATAAATACTTAAAATAATTCAGTAGTACAGTTCTGACATCACAGAAAAACATTTAGTCTAATATTTTTAGTTTCTAGCTATTTCTAAGAGAAAACACACATCTAAGATAAACTTACATATAGAGCAAGACAGTGCTGGTGAGTTGGATGGTCAAGACAAAAATACTTAATGCTGTCTGATTCTCTCTGTTTTTAAAATGACATTCCTGGTTCCCATTAAATCATTCTTCACACTTCCCTGGGATCCCAGGCTAACAGAAACTACATTAGCATTCTTAACATCTCATTTTGTTATATTGCAGCCGGCCAGGAAGCAGCGCAATAAAAATACATTTGCATGTTTAAATCTAGCAATTTAACTCTTTGTTAAAACAATAGAAAGTATGCTTTCCTCTAGACAGACTGGAGGTGACTTTAGATCAAAGGGTCACAACATGTTTTACTTGGTCAGCAGAGAGCACTGTTGTGACATTTTTTTCAGTTCCACATCTAACAGCAGTTTTTTCCATTTAAGACAACAAGACTGTGGTTTACATTAATATTTACAAATGCAGAATTATCTATAAAATTCTGTCTGGCTAGGCTGGCAGCCTTCACAGCAACACTATTGTTAGGTACAGTGATGCTCCATACATCAGGCTAGGCAGGGATATGGGTCACAGTGAGTTGCTTTTCTGGTACTAGGATGTGGGATGTGACCAGGTGCAATTGTAACCCACATCAGGGTGAATGACTTCAGTTGCTTCTCCCTGGGTGAGGTACAGAAAGATAGAGAGATGTTATTGAGCTCTCTATGCTTGTTTTTGAGACAGGTTAGACACTTATCTAGAGCAGTATTTCTTGCCTTCTATGAAAATGATGCCACAATCTCAAGCAAAAATAAAGACATTGGGCAGGATTCATGAAGGCTTGCATGGAGTCTAAGAGTAGTGTAAGACTCCATGCAGCCTTTGCGATCCAGGAACAGCCCAAAGTCCGTGTAAGAGACAAGCTAAAACGTCTCTTACATGGAGTGGGCGTGGATAAGCTAATCACCTCACTTGCAGCCGAATAGCATGCAAATGAGGATGATTAGTGATCCAGGAAGCCCAGAACAGCCTGTGTAAGAGCCGTTTTAGCTGCAGAAATGTACTCAGTTGACAACTGAGTACGTTTCTGCAAAAACCACAATGGAGCCATGTCAGCTCCAAATAAAGGGTGCATATGTGTCAGGCAGCATGCCAATGGCCAAATATCTGGCCATTGGCAAGGTAACCTGATGCAAAAGTAATAAAAATATATATATTTTTTTTCGGCGATCGCCGATGTTTAAACCCAGCGCAGCCCTGCGCAAACGGGCTGCGCTGTATAAAACATAAAAACGAAGGTTATAAACCCACAAATGTGGGTTTTATGCAATACATGGATTTACAATGCAGGGACCAGCAGACCAAAAACAACATGGCCACCATGTAGTGGTTGCTAAGGGGGGAAGCTGAGTCTAAGAGATGTAACTAAACATTAGTAGGCAATCTGATGCAAATGAGTGCTAGGATACTGAATTCCACTGTCACATAGCAAATGAGCACATTCTGAGTAGTGTAAGAGTTACAGAAGGGGGAGGAACAGAGTAGGAGATAGGTGACATCACAGGGGGGAATGGCAGAAAGAAATGCAGTTCATTGGAGGTCAGAGTTACATGACAGATGTCAGACACATATCATGGAAAGAGGAGTGCCACAACATAAGCATGGGAAAGTCAAGAAATGGAAGATGTACACTGTTGCCTACACCAAAGTTTCTTCCTGGGCGTGCATGCGCACGTGTGCATGCCATGAAGCGCGAGTAGGACAGTGTGTGCGCGTGTAAGGCAGACTGAGCATGTGGGAGCGTGTTGGAGGATGTTTAACACTGTTTGCGTGGGTGTGCGCGCATTTTAACCCAAATAAGCAGATTCTGAACTGTGTAAGCATGTGTGCGCACATGTAGGCCACTGTGAGCGTGTTTCTGCTAGTATGCACGCTGCTCCCCCCTGAGGAAACAGAAAGGAAAAAGGAAGCAACAGAATTAGTAGGAAGCTAGCAGGGAATACTGCTGGAGCTAGCAGGTGAAAACAATTAGAAACAGGCAATTACACAGGCAGAATAGTAGCTCAGCCCAACACTTAAAAATCTGCAAACAGCAGTGCAAGATGTTTCTCTCAAGAGACACTGCAAGACAGGAGTAAGCTATTAGAAGTGAAAACCAAAAAAGCTGAACTCAGAGCAGAAATGTTAGGGGCTGCCATAGCTGTCATAGTGAGACATAGGCGACTTGCTGAGGGTGATGACAATGCAGATGGTGCCAGACAACCCACAGTGAGGAGACGGAGAAGAGTGTACAGGCCCAGGGTCACCTACCACGGGTTACATGAGCTGGAGATAGTAGAGCGCTATAGAGTGGACAGAGACCTCCTGCAGCAAATAGTGGAGCTGTGCAGGCCACGCCTCACACACAGAACCAACAGAGGGGAACCCATCCCAGTGGAAACCAAGGTATGTGTTGGCCTAAGAATACTAGCAACAGGTACCTTCCAGACACCAACTGGTGATATGATGGGGATATCACAGGCATCAGCCTCCAGGGTACTGCACCAGTTCCTGGATGCCATGTCAGCACATGTCAGTGATCATGTATATTTCCCCAATGCCCGTGAGGTATTGGACAGCAATATGCATCTCTTCCAGCAAATAGCGGAATACCCTGAGGTAGTGGGTGCAATAGACTGCACGCACATACGCATCAAAGCACCAGCCGGTGAGCGGGTAGGGCCTACATTAACCGCAAGGGCTTCCTCCATCAACTGCCAGGTCGTGTGTGATGGGCATAATAATGAATGTGTGTGCTGGCTGCCCTGGGAGCTACCATGATTCCCACATCTGGCATTTGACGCAGCTGTACCAGACATTTGCCAATGGGGACATCCCGCACGGACACCTAGTGGGGGATGCAGGTTATGCACTGGAGCTGTGGCTGATGACACCCATCAGAAATGCACACACACCTGAACAGGAATGCCATAATGAGGCACATACACAAACACGTAATGTAATAGAGCGTGTGTTTGGGCTGCTCAAGTCACGGTTCTGGTGTCTGGACACATCTGGTGGAGCCTTGCAGTACACACCAACTACATGTACCCAAATTGTCATGGTATGTGCAATGCTACATAATATGATCTTGCGAAAACAGCTGCAGCAGGACCAGCATAGGGCCGGGCCAAACAGCCCCCCACCATTGCCAAGGCCATCACAGGCAGAGAGTGACTCAGAGGAGGAACAACCTGAGCCTGCCCCAGTAGGCAGAAGGAGGCGTGCCCAGTATGCCCTGGCCTTGGCAAAGAGGCAACGCATAGCACATACACTGGCTCAGTAGGAACCCTGGGAATGATACCGCCTCTGACTCACTCAAATAATAACAGGGATGCCTAAAATGACATGACCTGCTCACAAACATGTACAGGGAGTGTAATATGTGCATCCGACAGAGGCAGCCCTGCAGCACCACCTGAGGCATGAATGCCATGTGTTAAGTAATGTAACACCATGTACTATATGCACACCTGAGGACCCTGACTAACATCCTACCCTCACCAAGCATCATGCCACAATATGACAATGAGATGATCAAGTGCAATAATTGACTGAAGTATCACAGTTAGTCAAAGGGGATCCAATGTGTGCCAGCCTGGGATGACATGCTGAGCATGACATGATGCTCCACCTGCTAGGACTGGTGTGCACCTATCAGTGCAGGCCATATGGATACTGGCAAAGGCTGTTGTTACCCACAGCATGCCCTGAATAGGTAAGGCTCAAAACACAAACCTACCTCCATAGGTATCAGAAGGGATAAGAATAAGTTAAGGGATAAGTCGAAACAGCAAGATAGATGCAGTCTAAACTCACCCAGTATGGAGAATGTTGATATCTGTGCTGTAACAGAAAACTGGGTCAAGGCTCCCAACAGCACCCTAACACTACCAGGTTACACCTCATACTGTGCTGTACAGCCTCAAAACATGGAACAAGCTACAAAAGGAGGGTGACTAGCAATAATTGTCAAGGATAAACACACCCCCATGTTGGTACCACAACAAGAAGCAGCATGGACTAGCCATGGTCAAGTAACAGTGGCTAAAACTGCCCCCCAGTTTATAGCCTGCTACAGACTACTGTCCCAGCACCAGGAACTGCACCTGGCCTATGCTGGAATACATGAATATATCAAGTCCTCCAAACCACATTATATTGGGTGACTGAAAATACCCAGACATAGACTGGGAGCATTATACTAGCTCCAACATTGTAGGACAAAAGTTCATAGAATCCATAAACCAAAATGCCCAGGAACAACGTACCACTCCCACAAGAGGGGTAAGCATACTGGATGTGATAATCAGCCACATAGGTACTGGATGGCAAGACGAAAAGTGTATTGCTCACTGGTAAAACCAGACCATAGAGTAATCACACTGGATATACAAATCCTGACCACAGTCCCTGGCCAGAAAACCACAGTGGAAAACATGTGTAAAGCAATATTTGCACTCCTCCAAACTAATGTGGAATCCATTAAAGGTCCTGTGCAGGTGCAAAATATGGGCCACACCTCAGAACCTGTAATACAGCCATTCCATGAACACTGCCAGGAAAGCTTGGATTATGCAATCCTAAATTAAAACAAGACACAATGCCATACACGCAGGCATCTGGCATGGTGGACACCAGCCATAACCAAACCATGCAAGAGAATGAGGAAGCTACTACATGATAGAGCAAACATAAACAATGAAGTAATCACTGATCAGTAGTATGGCAATAAAATATGTCCACACATACAATCCTCTAAGGCCAGCCACAACAAGTTGAATCTGTGAATCTTGAGGCAATGTTACACCTGCCCCAAGTACACAGACAACCCCAACTCCCCAAGAAATACAAATATATGTGAGAGATGCAACCATCTATACAAACTGGAGGCTGAGCTCCCTCAACTCAGTACTCCCAAAACTAGTCAGGAGGAGAAGGTAACCACACACACCACAAACACAGTCCCACATAGACCTATCACAACTGCAAACCAAAGACATAAACACAGAAAAACATTCCCGGAGGCACAAATTACAAACACAGCACACCAACAGAGGCCTCTAAAGCAGACACTCAATCAAACAACTTCCAAACATAGCACATGCAACACATAGTACACAAAGCTGGTGTGCCAAACAGTCACAGGCCAGAAGGAGAAACAACATGCCTGATACAGTTGTAATAGGTGACTCCATAGCGAGACACACTGCTGTCCCACACACCAGACTGAACAAGGGAAAGGGTACAGTAAGCTGCCTGTAGGCTGCCACAATACGCCACATAACACAAGTATGCAGGTCACCCCAAAGCAAGTAGAAATATGATGCAGTCATAGTCCATGCTGGTGTGAATGACCTGAGATGTACCTCCCTAGACTACATGAAAAGAGACATAGATGAGCTCTCTGATTATGTAGTCCAGGCTGGTATGACACTCACCGTTTGCAGCATCCTACCCTTACCAAGAATGATGCCACAGTACAAACACGGAATGATCAGTTATAACACGTGGCACACTTACTGGTGTCATTCCAAGGGGATCCAATGTCTGTCTGCTTGGGATGTCATGCTTGACAAGCCACGCAGCTGTTCCAGGGATGGCTTGCACCTGTTACCCCTGGGCGTCTGATATTGGATAAGGTTTTTGCCACCTCCATAGAGCCTTTTGTAGGCAAGGCTGAAAAGACTAACCCACCACCCTAGAAAACATAAGTGGAAAGAAACATAAGGGTAATGCTGACCAATGCCAGATGTGTAAACCCCAATATGCATGCTCCCGGGGCCATCCCCAGTATGGAGAACATTGATGTCTTTGCAGTGACAGAAACCTGCTGCAAGCCTCCTGACAGCACACCAGCACTACCAGGTTATACTACATATCATGCGTCATGGCCCCAAAACCTGGAACAAAACATAAAAGGAGGGTGAGTATCCATATTCAGCACAGACACCCATACGTCCAGGTAACTGACAATGCACAAGGCATTGGAGTCCACCCATGTGCAACTAACTGTAGGCAAGACTGCTGTACAGTCTGTAGCATGCTACAGACCACACTCTCACACACAGGAACCCCACCCAGCCGTCCTGAAGACACTGGACAGTATGAATGTCCCACCAAATACCAAACAAGGTACCACAAATTACCACATAGGTGGTAAACCATTATGTATGAAAGGAGTAATCAGGGACCTAGGGACACAAGTGGACAGTAACCTGTTATGTGACACTCACATTGCCAATGTGGCTAGGAAGACTGTCTACATTGGACACCGTATCATGAAAGGATTCACATCTACGTCAACAGAGGTCATTGTGCCCCTATACTGTTCTCTTATCACACCCATAATCTAGTACAATGCCTCATATGGGATGTACCTTACCTGACACCTGCAGCAGTTAGAAAGACCTCAAAGGTACCTCACCAAGAGGATAAAGGGTCTCAAATATATGTCATATGCTGCCTGGCTGTAGACACTCCAGCTGAATGCAGTCACATACTGCCTACACAGAGGCATTGCATGCCTGTTGTACAAGGCCATGCCCAACACAGGAGTAATGGACATGCTCCACCCCAGAAAACTCAAAGCCATTGGAGCTGTGAGAGTGAGAGATGTCAACCTCAACACATAATGAAACAGGATTTGCTGGAGGGACAGATACATAATCCAGAGGCTCCCCACACCCTGGACCAGAATCCCACTCCATGTTAGGCAGAGCCCCTCACTGACACTCTTCAACAGGAATCTTGCCAAGTGGATGGATGATCGTAGAGTTACACTGGGGGTCTTCACTGTGTCATGTCCAGACAGAGGCACAGCAAAGCAAATCATAAATGGCCATAATATTCACATAGCAAGGGGTGGCGAAAGCCACACACACTCTGGCTAGGCTAACAAATGCCCTAGGGTGGATAGCCTAGTATGAACCTATGAACCTATGAAGATACAAATTGTACAGGGCACTAAGGATAATCCCAAGGCTTTCACAAGTGATGGTAGGAACCGTGTTGGGAATTCACAGATATGCTCTGAATCACACAAATATCACAAACAACATACCAAACACACACACATATTGCCAACATACATCCTGACAGGTGCAGTGCAAACCCCCCCCCCAAAATGTAAAATATCTATCCCAGCAGACTGCTGGCCCCCTGACATTGCAGATGCTGAGGTAACAGCCAGCATCTATAAAGCAAAACACACAGCAGCAATGGTATGAGATGATGTCCTGGGCTGAGTCCAACATGGACTCCAAGACGAATGGAATGCCAAATCACACTACTGCTCAATGTCAGCCTTACCACAGGATATGTACCCAAAGAGCAGTGTACAATAACAGTGGTCCTTCTCAACAAAGGTGTTGCCTGAATGGATACTGAAAACTACCATCCCAGAATCCTGAGAAGCTCGGTCTGCACAGCTATGGAAAGGATCAGCATGTACCGCAGACATAAAGATATTGGGGACCTACTGACACCGGACCCTACCCAGTGTGGCTTTCTTAAGTGCAGATCCTGCCCCTAAACATGTTTGACTCAATTGAAAGAGTCATTAAGGTCATTGATGAGGGCAATGTGGTCCACACAGCGTAGCTGGACCTTGCAAAGGCTTCTATACAATACCCTACGTGTTCATTATAGATATGCTCACCAGCTTAAATATAAACCCCTATGTCAGTAGAGGGGTTGCAAACCAGACCAAGGACAGAACAGACATGGTCAGACATGCTGCAGCCATGTCAGACTACAAACCAGATATAACTGGCATCCCACAAGGCTTGGTCCTGGGATCTCCCTCGTCTAGTATATATGTCCCATAGGTTCAGGCCAACATGGAAGAACTGTGTCTTAACATGTTTGCAGAGGACTACAAACTGCTCACCATATATGATCCACCAGCTGACACAAGCATCCCACAAAAGGGCCACATAGAAACAGACAACTGGTGCCATAGCCATGTCAGCAAGCTAATTGCAGAAAAGTGTATAGTCAACCCCCGTGGATATACAGTAAGTGCCCACCAATTACCACATAGGTGTTAACCCATTACGTACTTAACATGTAATGAGAGACCTGGGGACACAAGGTGATAGATATCCTGCATTGGACAAACATGTGCTGTAGTGTTTACAGAAACATACCATATACCCACCTAATCATGAAGGTTGTCAGATCTAGATAAGGGGAGGTAATTGTGGCTCTGCAGTCATCCTTCATCAGTGTTACAATTGACTACAATAGCCCCTGTGGGATGTACCTCAGCAGACACCTCCATCAACTGTAAAGTCCCCAACAGTACCTCACCAGGAGTATCAAAGAGCTTGCACAGATGCCATGTGTTGCCTGATTAAACAAACTGCAGCTACACACACTGCCATACTGCCCACCCAGAGGCAAGCTGTGCCTGATGTATAAAGCCATGTCCTAGCTGGTATCAATAAACATGCTGCACCTTGTACAATCTGAATGGCAGTGAGCTATCCACATGAGAGATCTGAACCCCAGCACTGACTTACATAGGACAAGCTGAGCTGCATGATCCATAACACAGAAGCCACCCCCACCCATGAGTAAACTCCCAGTACAGGCTACCCATAGAGTCACTTATTGATTCTCCTCAAGAGGAATCTTGATGAGTGGATGGGAGATGGTAGCTTTATCCTGGGTATCACTGTCATGTCACAGGTAGACAGAGGCACAGTATACTAACCATGACATATGCCATGGCAAACTCCACTTACAATGTGTGTTGAAGGACAAACACACTCTCCAACTAGCATTAGACATGGACTAGGGCACATCGCTAGTGTTTGCAAATGTACACCTATGTTGTGGAATACACTACCAATGTTGGACAAGCCTGGTTTAAGTAGTTCATATCTGAACATAATGCAACATGGCAGATGTGCACAACTGGCCCCTAACCAGGCTGTTGTGCTCACTATGGAAATGTAAAGCAGTGATAGGACTAAAGCCCAGGATACTGTCCACCACAGTCAAAGTACTGAACCAGTACACTATACAGTACTACAGTGTTAGGTCAGTGTGAAAGGATGTTGACAACTGTATGCAAAGTTGTACAGTAACTACACAACATGACACACAACACACAACCATAAACGGGAGATATTTGTTGAAGTTCACACTCATCCACAAATGTGGTGGGCTGCTGAGTTCAACATATGGAATGCTCACACTGGGCATGCTCACACACTTGGATAAATGAGACATATGTCAGACAACATGCCATGGGAAGGCTGAACTGGGCATGCTCACACACTTAGGCCAAATCTCAGTTTAGCAGTTGGCCACACATATCTGGTATTTTTATGTGTTATTCCAGGAACCAACCACATTACAGCAATCTGCCCAGTGCACACAGTTAAATGACTACAGAGACATACGTGATATAGTGGATCCCTCCCATATGCAAACATCTTCCACAGATACACAAGTTGTTCATACAAACAGGGAATGATATGGCAATAAAGACGTGCAAACAGTCTATCAGCAACAAATAATGTGCATTTGACAATTAAACATATGGGTGTAGAGGTCAACACTAGGCTGTTTGCCCTAGGGAATGACAGCTTAGCCAGAGTGTGCTTGGCGTCTGCCTCCCCACAGGATGCACATTTCCCTTTCTAAACACTGATGATGTCAGCACCCTATAAGTACAGCAGGAGAAGAGAAACCTCCCAGTAATGTGAATAGCGTGCTCCGCTAATGTGTCTGTCTCAAGTGTCATAACATAGTTAGATAGGGGTTTGAATCCTGCAAATGCTCAGTGTGTGTGTGAGTGTGTGTGTGTGCAAGTCTGTGAGAGGGAAATGTCCCTTTTGGCAACTGGGAAAACACACTACAGGATGCACATTCCCCTTTCTAAACACTGATGATGTCAGCACCCTATAAGTATAGCAGGAGAAGGGAAACCTCCCAGTAATGCGAATAGCGCACTTCGCTAATGTGTCCGTCTCAAGTGTCATAACATAGTTAGGTAGGGTTTTGAATCCTGCAAATGGCAAGTGTGTGTGTTTGTCTGAGGGGAATTATTGTGTGTTAGGAAAATGTCCCTTTTGGCAACTAGGCGAACAGACTACAGGATGCACATTCCCCTTTCTAAACACTGATGATGTCAGCACCCTATAAGTACAGCAGGAGAAGGGAAACATCCCAGTAATGCGAATAGCGCGCTCTGCTAATGTGTCTGTCTCGAGTGTCATAACATAGTTAGGTAGGGGTTTGAATCCTGCAAATGGCAAGTGTGTGTGTTTGGCTGAGGGGGGTTAGTGTGTGTGTGAGGGAAATGTCCCTTTTGGCAACTAGGAGAACAGACTACACGATGCACATTCTCCTTTCTAAACACTGATGATGTCAGCACCCTATAAGTACAACAGGAGAAGGAAAACCTCCCAGTAATGCGAATAGCGTGCTCTGCTAATGCGTCCGTCTCGAGTGTCATAACATAGTTAAGTAGGGGTTTGAATCCTGCAAATGGTGTGTGTTTGGCTGAGGGGGGTTAGTGTATGTGCAACTGTGTGTGAGGGAAATGTCCCTTTTGGCAACTAGGAGAACAGACTACAGGATGCACATTCCCCTTTCTAAACACTGATGATGTCAGCACCCTACAAGTACAGCAGGAGAAGGTATGTGGCATGGACAATGACTGAGTCATATGTGTCCATGCCTCTGACTGACCTGTATGCTTGTGTTATGTGGTGGACCATAGTGCCCCACAGGCATATCATTGTGACCTTTACCTTGTCCAGCCTGGTGAGTGTGACCACACTGTACCGGACAATAAAGGTAGCTAACACAACTGTGGCAGGTGTGTTGTCTAGCCATACAGGCTGTGACTGGCACACAGGATTTGTGTGCTATGTGTTATGTGTGATGTGTTCAGGCATAACGTATGCCTGTGTACCAGCTGCAGAGGTGTGTGCCGCTCAGGCAGGGTGCTATTCTAAGGCTCCACGAATGGCCCAGTGTGTTCACGTGCTTGTATTGCTGTCAGTGTAGGTCTACATCAGACTGGTATTGTAGTCACTGTAGTATTGCATGCCACCTGACAGGTTATGCCAGTACTGGGTTCAGAGTGCTTAGTCCCCAGTTTGGCTATGTGGTTCCATCTCATACATGTGTTGCACGTCCATGTGTAGGGGAGAGGGTTGACTGTGTACATGTGGCAGCTGTGACATTGCCACATGACCCACATATTCCACAACTGTAGCATAGAGGTGACTGACAACTGACCTTTGAACATGCTACCATAGTATTGTGATTGCCATGGTGATTAACAGCACATAGGGCCAATGGGGAACAAGGTACATAGGTTCATAGCGTCATACTAGGCAATCTGCCCTAGGGCATTTAAGAACCTAGCCAGAATGTGTTTGGCTGTCGCCATCCATTGTAAATATATCGTGCCATGCCCTTTTCCAAGGTTAGTATACTGTGCCTCTGTCTAACAGTGACACAGAAGTGATACCCGGGGTAAACCTACAATGTCCCATTCACTCATCAAGATTCCTCTTGAAGAGAGTCAATGAGGGATTCTGCCTAACCTGGACTGGGATTTTATTCCAGAGTGAAGTGAGCCTCTGGGTTATGAATCTGTCCCTCCAGCATGTCCTATTTATTTCAGTGCTGAGGCTCAGGTCTCTCAAGCGTGTATCCTGATGGGATTTGGATATTCTCAGGTGCAGCATGCCCATTAATTCCGGGTTCGACATGGTGTTATACATTAGGCACAGATCGCCTCTGAACAGGTGGTATGCCACTGAGTAGAGCTGGGGTTTATTTAACTGGTCAGCATATGGCATCTGTTTGAGCCCTTTGATCCTCTTGGTGAGGTACTTGTGGGATCTTTCCAGTTGCTGCAGGTGTCGTACATCCCGACAGGGGGATTGTACTCAATTATGGGCCTGATGAGGGATGAGTAAAGAGGCACGATGTCCTCCCCTGATGTAGATGTGAATCCCTTCATGATGGGGTGGGCTATATACGATGTCTTTCTAACCACTTTGGCCACATGGTTGTCAAATGAGAGATTGCTATCAACTTGGGTTCCCAGGTCCCTAATTACTTCTTCTGTACGTAATGGAGTACCACCTATGTGGTACTTTGTGGGCACTTTGTTTTTGCCAAAGGGGATGACTCTACACACTTTTGCATTCAGCTGGAGGCCATGGCTCTGGCACAAGTTGTCTGTTTTTATGATGCCCCTTTGGAAGATGCTTGTGTCGGCTGGAGAGTCGATTATGGCGGCCAGTTTGCAGTCATCTGCATATTTGGTCAGCCACAGTCCTTCCGTGTTGGCCTGTACCTCCGATAAATATATACCAAACAAGAGAGGTCCCAGGACTGAGCCTTGTGGGACACCACTCGTAACTGGTTTGGAGTCTGGCATGGCTCCAGCAATTCTAACCATGTGGGTTCTGTCCTTGAGCCAGTGTGCAATCCATCTAGTGACATAGGGGCTTATATTTAAGCTGGTGAGCTTCTCTAGAATGCCCGAGTGGGGTATTGTTTTGAAGGCTTTTGCGAGGTCCAGGTAGGCTGTGTGAACCACCTTCCCCTCGTCAATGGCCTTGGTGACTGTTTCAAAGAAATCAACCAGGTTTGAGAAGCAGGATCTGCCCTTAACAAAGCCAAACTGGGTATGAACCAGTGTCTGTAGGTCTGCAATATCTATATTTATGTGGTCCATGATGATCCTTTCCATAGCTCTGCAGACCAAGCTAGTGTGGCTTATGGGGTGATAGTGTCCAGGATCCGTTGAGGCACCACCTTTCTGTAGAGGGACCACTGTTGCTGTACGCCACACTTTGGACACATATGCTGTAGTAAGGCTAGAATTGAACAGTAGGTTTATGTTTGGTAGTAGCACGTCTTGGAGGTCATGTAGGACACAGCCCGGGACACTGTCTCGTCCCATTGATGCAGTGTGTATTGCTTTGGAGAGGGCGGCTCTTACCTGAGCATCTGAGATGTCAGGGGGGCAGCACTCTGCTGGGATACATATTTGCCCTTTCAGTGTGGAGGGGGGGTGAGAAGTTTGCACTGAACCTGTCAGCTAGAATGTTGGCAATGTCTGTGGGTTTGGTGTTTCTATTGACATTTTGGACTACCTCTGAGCATATCTGGGAATTACCACCCAGGTTCCTAACATAACTAAAGAAAGCCTTGTGATTATCCTTAGTGTCCTGTGCAATTTCTCTTGGAGCTGGTCTTAGACAATCTTATGAGTGCCTGTAGTTATTTGCTAATACTGATCAGTGATGCCTTCCCTATTTGGGAATTTGCTGTATCATTTAGTAGCTTCCTCCTTCTATTGTGTAGTTTGTTTATGGCTGGGGTCCACCAGACAGGACGTCTGCCTTTGGAGGATTGGGTCTTGGTTTTATTCAGGATCACATGATCCATGCATTCCTGAAGGTGTCCATAGAATGCGTTTATAGAGGAATCTGCGGTCTGGTCTGTAGTTTCCACAGGCCGGGGGCTTTGAAGGTTTCCACCTCAGTTTTGAGGAGTGTGAATTTGCTTTAGAGAAGTTGTTCACTGTGGTGTTCTGGGCAGGGGGTGGGGTCAGGATGTGAATATCCAGTGAGATTAGTTTATGGTCCGATCTTACCAGTGAGGGATACACTTCTGGTCTGGAGCATAGAGTCCCCATGTTGGTGATGATCAGGTCCAGTATGTTTCCCCCTCTTGTGGGAGTGGTAACAAGTTGTTCCATAGCATTTGAGCTCATATATTCTAGGAATCTTTGGCCTAGGGTGTTGGAGCTAGAGTCATGCTCCCAGTCCATGTTTGGGTAGTTGACGTCGCCCAATATAATGGTGTTTGGAGAGACCTTCATATTTCCACTGTTCACAGGATGGCTGAGTGCAGTTCTTGGGTTTGGGAGGGTGGTCTGTAGCAGGCTATAACCTGGAAGGCAGTTTCACCCATTGTTAGTTGCACATGGATAGTCTCTGATGCTTGGTGCTTTGCCGCCAACTTGGAGGTGTGGGTATCCTTGATGAATATTAATACTCCCCCTCCATTTGTGGTTCATTCCATGTTTTGGGGCTGAAAAGCATGGTATGAGGTTAAACCTGGTAGTGCTGGTGTGCTCTCAGTAGCCCTGAACCAGGCATCTGTTACTGCACAGATATCGATGTTCTCCATGCCAAGGAGAGTTTCGGGTGCATGCATCTTGAGGTTTAGACTTCTGGCATTGGGTAGCATTACTCTTAGTTTCTTATACCTTGTGATACCTATGAAGGTGGGTTTGTCATTTGAGCCTTGCCTAACATAGGCACTATGGGGTTAGCAAGAGCCTTTGCCAATATCTGAAAGCCCAGGGGTGACAGGTGCAGGCCGTCCCTAGCGAAGCAGGTGGTTCAACAGAAGATGAATATGTGAGGGTGTAGTGCCTGTGATTAGTTAGCAGTAGCATATATGACTGCTCACGTGGACACATGCCAGGTAAGTCATATGCAATGTGTCACAGGAAACGTACATGTGAACAGGACAAACAGGGACATTCTGTCAAGTGAGACATGGACATACATATAGTTAGCTATGCAGATGGCACTAGGAGTCCACAGAAGCTCTATAACTATGCATTGCAGGTGGGATCAGTATTCCAGGGTAATTGCAAGCAAACATGCATGCAAACAAAGCTACAGTAAATAGGGCTGCATGTAGTCCATTGTATAACAAACAAGCTATACCACTTCCAGTAGGTAACACTGCAAATATGCAGGCACTATGCACATGTACATGGAAATACACGGGTCAGATGGCTAGGGTCCAGTCTCAGTGCACGCAAGTGTACAGACCATGTACTGTCAGGATGTACAATAACTGGATGGAAACCCATGTGCTCATACCTGCAGTAATACACATGTCAAATAACAGACACTGAGCCTTCACTCAGTGGTTCCATACTTAGTAGGATGTATGCTACCTGGCCTGCCACCACAGTATCCCTGACATATATGGGGACTCTCCCTCCTGTGACAGTTAGTTTTGTGTGTTGGGGCTGTCTAGCATGGTATGAGATGTGAGCTTGCAGTGCTAGGGTGCTCCTGTGTGTCCTGTACCAGTCGTGTAGTACTGCACACATATCAACATCCTCAAACATCCGCATTGTAGAGTCCAGTGTGGGCAACATGCCACTTCCAGTTTACATGTCCATCATTGCATATTACTACATTCATTACCTTATCCCCTGTGCTACCTATGTATATAGCCTTCTGTTGACATCCTTACCACCAGTATGCCAACATGTGCAGATGATACACTATGGTACTTACCATGGGTGTAGACAACAGTACATGACAATCACACCCTTACTGCATCAGGCATGCTGTGATATACCCACAATTAATTCAGCACACAGTACTGTTAACAACATGATACTATTACTACACGTCTATGTGGTCACCCTGTGCATCAGCAACATGTTAACCTGTACCTGCACATATGTTACAGATTGCAGGAGGTGGCACAGTTTCATCATATGCACAGGGTGTGAACTTGGTAATGCCTGAGTCAGCCACCGATACCACCAACTGACATGTATGCGTATGTGTGTTGGTGAGGGACAGCAGTAGAAGGTGGGGCAATGTTGATGCAGTGTGTGCGTGTATGCGGTAGCCCTAGGTGTTGTCAATTTGCATGTGTGTATGGATGCACACAGTTCCACCTCATGGCTGCCATATACTGGTGTTTGTGGACAGCCACAGACTGTACCTGCCAGGTCATACAGATCAGTGTCTCTGGCCACGGACACGGTACCTGTGCCTTGCAGGGGTGCTACGGACCATATCCGGTACCAACCCAGACTGGGTACTGTCATCAGAAGCAGGTGTTCGTTGACTGGACACAGATCCCTGTCGGGCCTGGCCAGAGCCATGTGCACGTGGTCTCCTGGGGCGGTCTGATGACAGCACAGACCCAGCATTGCTGGGGCTGCTGCTGGCACTATGGGGCGGCCGCGGCCCTGTTGTCATCCACGACGACTGCCAGCTGCTGCTGTTGCTGGCATACGCCCACGTCGAGGCCTCAACCATCCACCATCGCCCTGGCTCATGGACATGTAGTTGTGGAACCGGTCTAATATGTCCCCACATCGTCTGTCTATGACATCGGTAAAATTACATATGGCAGCCGCAATGTCACGCATACTGTCAGTCATGGCTGTGCGACATGCTGTCAGCTCCCTCAGACCCTGTCTGGTGTACCGTTCCATACATGACTGTGCCTGCATAACAGCCCGAAACATAGCTGAGGTTGTAAGACCTCTGTGGTCACGTCTGACAGGGGCAGTACGCCCATGGATGCTCCCACAAGAACCCCTGGACATCTGTCTGTGTGGTACCATCTCTGGGCCATGCCCATGGCTGCTGTGTGGGGAGGCATGTGCCACAGATACCACATTACCCTGGTCAATGCCCACTGTATGCTGTCCATCACCTAGGGACATTGGTGACAAAGGGTGTATTGGCAGGATAACTGTGCTCATTGATGGGGTTGACAGCTGTGTACTGTCAATCGGCTGACCAATGGCGGACCCTGGCATACCTTCCTGTGCCATTACACAGATGTCATCATTATCAGTACCCATGGCACCTGATTCAGGTTCCCTGCTACATGATACCAGAGCAGCACCAGAACCTGTGGGAGGGAAACAGGAAACACAGTTTACAATGTCTACACATTACCAGTGATGCACACATCCACACATGCACAGGTCCAGACATGCAGACATGCACACATGCACACATGCGCACATGCACACATGCACAGGTGCACACATGCACACATGCACACATGCACACATGCACAGGTGCACACATGCACACATGCACACATGCACAGGTGCACACATGCACAGGTGCACACATGCACACAGTTTCACACAATTGTACAGTACTCAGTATGCGTGATATCAATACACAGACACAGACACACCTACATGCATACAAAGAGCACTACTAAGTGAGCCTAATATTACTATTACTATCAAGACTATTACAGCTATTGTTAATACACACTCACCAGCATGGATAGGCTGCATTGCTGTTACACCGGAGGGACCTGCAGACATGAAGAAACTAATGTCAGTGGGCACAACTGTGCCATTGTTACTGAGTATGATACAGGTCAGTAGTACAACAGTCGCCTTTCACAGGTCAGCTGCTAATATTGAGGATATCACACTTGCACATTAAATACTATGGTGACAGCTACAAACCAAGGACACACCTCACACATGCATTAACTACCAGTGTACACAACAGTCAACTATACATATGGCATATTACCTGCATGCTCACTGTCTTGCTGCTGCGTGGCTCCAGCCTCCATCATAATGCATGTCTGCTGCTGTTGTTGTTGCTGGCAGACTGGAGCCACTACACTCATGAGTAGTCTCTCCAGTCTGGTGAGTGGGGGATGTGTAGCCACCCCACCACCTGTGGCGACCTGTTGCCTGTGGATATCCGACGCACGCTGATGGAAATTTCTGATTAAATCACTGCAGTGATGTCGTACCTGCTCATATGTCCTATTATGCGTGCCTATGTCATTTACCCGACGGACCAGGTCTTGCCACAGTGCAGCCCTCTCCTGCTGATTCTGGCTGGTGCAGGAAAAGAGTATTGCATAATCCTGCACCAGGCTCTGGTGTATCTCCTCATCCTCAGCTGTGGAGTAAGTGGGATTCCGTGGGTGAGCCATGTACCTGAAAAAGAAAATAACCTGATATCAGCAATATATGTCAGCAGAATTTGGCACACATACTACATATGCTACTCGACTGTTATGATACAACATATCTCACATATATAGCATCTGTCTGTCTATTGGTGGATACACATGTAAATGGCCAGGTATCAGTGCTCAGCCAGCAACTGTGCAACAGTACCTGGCACACTCCATACGACATACTACCAAACCCCAGCAGTCAGAACACTGATTCAGGTCAAGAGCACCTCCTCACTCTGGGTATTTGTATCTAGGTATTATATGGCCTACATCATCAACTACTGTGAGCTGACTACACACTAATTGCCCTGGATATACATATCCCACCTCCACCACCAGCACTAACGACTATAGTGAATAACATTGCAGATGCAAACTTTACACTTTGTAACAGTGACATGGTATCCTTTCAGCCCACTGGGCCAGTGGCAGATACAACCCACAATGCTGACCCCTACACAAATGCTTTCTACAGACATCTCTGAGAATGCATGGATCATGCAATCCCATATATGACCAAGACACTCTCCACAAAGGGACAGTATCCTGTCTGGTGGACCCCAGCCATAGACAGATTGTATTACAAAAGATGGAAGCTACTGCAAGACAGAGCATAATTCCATAAAGGGAAGGCATGTCTGAGCAGCACTAGTAAGGATCTATTTTCCATCATACAAACATCCATGGGCAACTTTGAGAGGGAAATCAAGAGGGACACTACAGATAACCAGAAGGCCTTCTTCAGTTATGTTAGCAACCTGGTCAGAATCCATCCTCTATGCCCATAGTTAGTACACAACAACAAATATTTCACTGAAACCACAGATATTGACAACATTGTGGCAGACAGGTTCAGTGCAGGTGTCACCCCGCCCTCTCCCCAAAATAAGACATAGTTATCCCAGCTGACTGTAACCTCCCTGTCATCACAGATGTCCAGGTGAGAGCCGCCCTCATGAAAGCAGAATACACAACATGACTGGGACCTGATGGTATCCCCAGTTGCATGCTACATAAACTCTGACAGGAGCTAAACACACATATAGAAGTGCTATGTAACACTAGCCTGACTACAGGATATGTACCTGTACACTGGTGCACAGCAGCAGTGGTTCCACTCCACAAAGGAGGCACCTCAACATACCAATACAATACAACACAATACATTACATTACAATACAATACTATACAATATGCTATTGCCCCTGGGACTACAGCAGCATACTGTTCTGCTACCCTGACCATTGTGACACATGTGGTGTGATGGTACCTGCTGCTGTCACATAGTTACACAGGGTGACTCATATGGCATATTACCTATCTGACTAACATTCAGCAGGGGTATGTGTGACATGTACTCATGGGGAGTCTTGCTTCTTAACACTGTGTGGTTTATTGCAGAGTATGTCTTATCTGTGGGTAGGAACTTTTACCTACACATGTGCTCTCTATTGCAGTGGCATGGACGACACACAGCAGTCATTTAGGTTGTGGATGGTGTGAGGTGTTACTATGGTTGTTGGACATCTGTCATGGGTGTGACTTATGTATGTGAATCCGGGAGTGGTAACCTCTATGTGGGTAGTATGTGTGTACTCTGTGGTGTTGTCAGTCACTGTGCATTGGTAATGTGTTTGAATGCATTGTCACAGTGTTGTACATGTCACTGTGTCCTTCTCCATATCTGTAGCTGTCATGTGAGGTCCATACCATGGCATCCATTATGTGGTGTGGAAGGGTACACTGACCTACATGTCCATAGCTGACACACCATGTCTGCTGACACATACCATGTGCAGGTATTCCAGGAATAGTGTGCCACTGTGAATATCATTGGGGCCACTATTGTACACATTTATGACCCTGTTCACCCCTGACACATGCAGTGGTGGGCAGCCAATCACATATCTGGTGGTTACTGGTGTAGGTGATTTGAAATGGGGTATGATACTCTGGTTTTGACACTGGTGTTCACTCCATGCCTTTGTCACCAGGCACCTGTTGCAATACATCTGTACACATGTGCCTCACTCAGAATATATATACATCTCTCTCTCTCTCTCTCTCTATATATATATATATATATATATATATATATATATATATATATATATATATATATATGTATATAGATATATCTATATGTATATATATATATATATATATATATATATATATGTCTGTATACATATACACATATATATATTGATGTACATATATTGCTATAGATGTGGAGAGGGGGGAGGACACAGAGGGGGTGAGGGTGACAGAGGGGGTGGGACAGGCGGTGTTGAGGTCGTCATATACAGTCATACCTGTAGATAGTCAGATCAGTCTGTCTATGTATATGTATCTACATATATCTATATCTGTATGTGTGCATTACATATATATGTTTGTACATATTCTATCTATCTACATCTGTCTATGTATTCCTACATCTCTCTCTATGTATGTATACATATATGCATATTATATATATATGTATATATATATATATATATATATATATATATATATATATATATATATATATATATATATATATATATATATATATATATATATATATATATATATATATATATATATATATATATATATATATATATATACATACATATTTTGACATACATACGTATCCATATGATAGACAGGCATATCAACATGTTTATCTACCATACTGTATACACACAATAACATACTGCTAAACATACATAACTGTGAAACCTACTTTATACATTGCACTACAACCTACAGTCAACCTACATTGATATGTGCACATAGATGCTCTCACATACAAATGTATGTACAGCCTTCACTGATAGTTGCTGTATGTCCCCTGCCCTTTACACATCTTCATATACATATTGATACAGACCAATGACACATATGGAGGGTTCACAGTATGTAGACCTTTATAGTATTACTTTACATTACCTGTGTTTGTCACAGCTGCTTGTGTTGCCATCTGGTTTTCTGTCCTGCTGCTCCACTTCCCAATTGTCAGCTTTCAGGTGGCTGTTGCTGAACAGTTTTGTTTGTGTCTGCTTAATTTCAATTTTCTCTGTCTCTGTCTCTCTCTCTCTCTGTCTGTCTGTCTGTCTCTCACGTCCTTCTCAGGGTGCAGTGAAAGTATTGCATGTGTGGACTGGGAGTACAGCATACTTTTGTAGGTATCTGCATATGCCCATGTGATGGCCTCTGCACCAAATGTTAGCCAGCATTTGCTAATTGCATGCAGCCAGTTGTGTACTGATTGCAGTTCTCACTGTGATTTCAGAACAGTGCTAAAAAAAGGTATGTGAGATAGGCATAGCCCTTTCAGATTTTAAGGGCAGGGACCATGCTGGTATGCTGTGGACAATGTTCTGTGAGTGTAAAGGTTGGTATCTTTCTCATATTTCCAGCTGTGTTGTAGATTAACATTCCTCCATTCATTTCTCCAGTTTCCTGTACTAACTGTGTATGTACACTGACACCTACAACTACTACTACTGTTAATGTGTGTGTGTGTGCTTTCCTTTCACTTTTGCTTGCACTTTGTTGCTAAGGCTTCAATATTTGCCCTTTACAGTCACTACTTGTATGCCTGCTAGGTGTCCTGACTGTAGTGTGCTGCTGTAGCTTTCCTATTTTCCATGTACATTCACACCTTGGAATGCTTGCTATATCTGCTAGGGTGTTACAGCATGCAGTGTGGTCTGGCCATGGTATGGGCCTTGACATCTATTAGGGTATTTGAGTATGCTGCTGAGCAGGCCCCAGAGACTCTCAGGTTCATCTGTTATCTGCCTCATGGAATGGTACATATCAGTGGGGTACACCCATTAAATTGTCTGGTATGCTGCAGTTGTGACTGTGGGTTAGCATGAGCATATGTATTACTACACTTATTTTGCCAGGCAAGTGGTGAATACTTTCAGGACTTCATAGTTACCATTGCATGTGTTGTTACACCTTTCTGCCTACTGTTTGTACATTTCACATGGAGTCTGTGGGGCATCCCTGTAAGTCATTCACTGTTGCTATGTCTAGGCTCTTAACTATTCAAATATGGTGGTGTCAGACCTCTCATGTGTACAAATATTTGCAGGTTGTCCACATTTCTGCCTCATATTTTGGTCAATATCTCATGCACAGCTTTTTCTGGCAAATCACTCTGGGCTCAAGTCAGAATATAGTGACAAACATTCAAGTTTCAGACTTCATACCCTTCCAAACATCCCACAAAATGCAGACCCTGTTACTCTCTGAACTGTCTGTGTTTGTTGTAACATTATTTGTAATGTGTCCCTGGTTTTGGGCCTTTGCTCCACATATTTTATTACTTGGTCCGGATGTGTTCCTGTAAGAGGTTGTGGGGTATGGGCAGTGATTATCCTGCTGTGAGTATGTGTGTGGCTTGCAAGGTGCTACAGTGACATTATTACTTACTAGCTACCAACTAGCATGGCTGTTTCTGTTCACACACTACTATTATGGAAATCCACTAGTTTTGACAGTAATTATAAATGAAATGCTTTGTGTACTACACATCCTATATTCCCTTTACATTCATTCCTACTATTACATGATATATTTATTTTAGGACAATGTTCTTGTATAAGAGTCATGGCTTAGTGGTAAATTATGTAGACTACTGTTTCCAAGGTCCTGGGTTCGGGACTGCCAGTGGGATTTTATTTTGCTTCTGAACTGACTACAGGACCTGTCAATCAAAGTGACTAAGGCACTTTTAAGCAGTTGTAACCGGGTTAGCGCTGGTTTGCGCGGAGCTCACGCATGTGCACTGGTGTTCAGCTCCGCGCACACCCGAGCACACCCGCTTACAACCGCTTAAACGTGCTTACTCTTGCGCACACCCACGCTATTTTCTTTGAAAGAAATGAAAATGGGGAGACAGGACAGTGGTGAAAAAGGGGTCACGAAGAGGGTAAGACAGTAGGGAAACAAGCTTGGGTTTTGCAGGAGGGATGTAGGTAAGGCCCATAGCTGCCCATTCCTTCATCAGCAACAGCTGTGCATATGTTTGTAATTGGGTGTGACATTTGATACCTTCCACCCCTGAGAGAAGTGTAAGGACAACAGTAATAATTGTTGTACAGCCAATTGTAATTGATAGTTTCCATGTCTGGTAGACATATGTGCAGAATGGGCAGCTATGTATGGGGCGTCATTTTTTTGTGGGTACAGAGTGCCCTTTTTTTTTTTTTCAGGTGAGAGTGGTATGTCAGGTGAGGGAAGTCAGTATAGCTGGGGAGGTAGGTTGGGTAGGTCAACAGACAAGACAAACAAGATGCATACAGGGGTGGTGTATGACACGTGTGGGGGGGTTACACAATTGACGGGGACGGAGGTTTGGATATCCAGAGCCCATGAGCCCACAGATGGCAACAGTAGAACTGATATCCCCACCAATGGGCAGTTGCCACTGTTCCTTCACTGCCCAGGACAGGGCTGTGCTGGGGGCTGTGTAGGCTGGGCAACAGGCATGCCCGTAAATTGTGCCACCTGTGCCTCAAGCTGGCGTAGGGGCTCAAGAACAGAGTCCCAGATCTCCCTACGCACCACAGTCCGGACGCTATGGAGGGTGAGTGGTGGTTCTCCTCCGGCCACACTTGCAGAAGGGGGATGGGCCCCATCCCCTGCAGCACTTCCACCCACAGGTGGCACAGGGCCACCGGAGGAGGGTCCAGACTGGGCACTAGTGCCAGGTGCACTCGCCAGCTGAGGTGGGAGAGGCGGGTCCGCTGGAACCCGCCTTCCCTGTCGTCCTATGTTTTGCATTATGTCATGACAGTTTGGGTTAGTAACATACAATACCATTCGCAATTAGTTGTAACAGCATGCATTAGTATTCCCATTAACCAAACACCCAGATATTCACACCATTGAACAGCAAGCATAACACATGCATAATTTGACAGCAATACACAGTCCCACAACATGCAGGGTTGATTGATGGCAACAGGCCATTAGGTTGGGATGTATGAACAGGGCAGATGCATCAACGGACATGCAAATATTTAGGACCCATCAGGACAAATGTCCAGGGGTGTTAATTGTGATTGCACATACCATTTTCAAGTGGAATGGATTATATGTGGTTATAGGGTGGGGTGAAGAAAATATTATTAACACCTTCGAATACCAATACATATGCTGTACATTTCTAATAGTTACAGATATATACACACTACTGTTCTAACTACAGTTTCCTATATGATAACTACTTCACTTTGGTGATAGGACTGTTACTGCTACATCAATATACATTTTATTGTTATTCATACACGTTCATATCTGGCTTTGTTCAGCTACATCATCCTGCTACATTTGCTTTATATAGCTATAGGCAACTGTGGATGTTTGATATTTCAGACAATCATACTATCTGCATATTGCAGACTGAGAGCAACATATCCAGATTTTGGGGTACACATTCCAGCTGCAGCAACACTTTGGACACATTTCACAGTTTGGTTCTACTTGTCACATTCATTTCATTCTGTACTGACTGCAGTATACTTTATACAGGGGTTATTACTACTTTATTGGTGGATTCATAACTCTTTCTCACACCCTCTCACTTGTTTTCATTTTACTATTCAGGATGGTACTTACTTCTAGGGTTTATTGACATGTTTTTACCTGTAGTTATTACAATCCTTTCCAGCAGTCTCACTTCTGTCATGTTTCAGTATTTCAACAGGGATATATTTCACACATGTGAGTTGCTCATCTTCTGCAGCTGTACTTTTCAGCCTGCTGCAGGTTGTGCACTATGATATTATAGGTGGGGCATCTTTATTTCAGAATTTATTTCAGACATTTTCATTTTTCTGTTTGGATTTCAGACTGCAACACACTTTTGTAATCAAGCAATACTTGCAAACACTTTTACACTGTTACTTGCACATTTTATTACTTAGTGACTACACTGCACTCTTTTGCTAACTGTCATACTTTTATATTTCTTTATAGTTACTGGGAGTGGATTACTGACCTGCCTGGTGGCGCAGCCGCACCAGCCTATCACCATAGGCTCGTCGGTTCACAGAATTGACACCTGCAGCTGTAATATAAATGAAGTAATATTGGAATACACATCTCCATAATATCAGCTAATTTAATTTCTTACATACATAATTAAATGTACCTTACTCAGTAGTGGTGTGTTGGGCATTTGCTGGGCCTCCTGGATCCAAAGGTTCAATTGGTCCTGCTTGCGTCTCTTCAGGTCCGCATGGTGGTGACGGACCTGCTCACCAGTCCTTGGAATCCCTGTGGCACTGGTAAGATCATGAGCCAACCGGTCCCATGCCTCAGCCCTATATGCTCCCCACAGGACCTGGCCCTGCATGAGTTGGGCCTCATGATTGTGGACTAGGAGCCAGACCATGTATCTGGACTCCTCAATGCCCCACCTCTGTGCTCGAAAGCAACTACCCTCACCTACACCTGACATTCTGGCTGCAAGTCAGTTCTACAATCATTTATGCTGTGTATTCCTGCCTATGGGGCTTATATATGCCGTTTTTCCCGCACTTATCTGTGATTGGCCATTTTGGAATTGTATCTACTTCACAAAACCTGCTTTGTCATGCTCCACTTTCTATTCATTCCTATATATTTGCTATTACTGCATTTCTGAGTACAGCTGTTGTAGCTTAGTGGTTCAGTACCTTGACTATGATGCATGGTATCCTGGGTTCGAACCTGGCCACTGCGTTTTATATTTTATGACTGTCTAGACAGGCTAGGGGGTGTGTCTGTGTAAAGGCAGTTTTGTTACAGCTTGCTCAACATTGCCCGCCGGTTAGCTTGATAGCGCGATGCGCAGCTCCACGCAAACGGGGTGCGCTGGCTTACGCCTCATTTGGCTGTCAGCACGCATAGTACGCTCAGCTCAGCAAGGGGCACACAGTTTGAGCATGTGAAACCACTGCTCAGCTACGGGCACTCATTTTGCACCTGTTAAACCACTGCTCACCTACGGGCAGATGCACTCACCTTGTTAAACTGTAACTCAGCTATAGGCACATCTGGCATTTTTTTATTGTTTTGTTACCTCACATTTCTTCAAAATAAATGGACTATTTCATTACATTTTACATAAAATGTGATTTTATATGTGTACATGTTTGTCAGGGACTTGTTTCGTGCTTATTTTGCTAAAAATAAAAGTTGGTGGTGTGGGGGCTTGAACCATGAATGCCTGCTCTTCAGCTGACATCTCTACTGCTACGCTATTGCTTCTTGGCTTACTTTGCATATTTAGTTCTTATATGCTTTCCCACTGACTGCTAACTGTAGCTGCACTACGGGCACGCCCGTGCAAACGAGCGCACTCACGGGCAAACATCTTTACAATTTAAAAAAAATATATAACATGTTCATTTATATATTTTCTGTTCATAGTCTGTGGGGGCATGTGTTGTGTTGTGTTTATTCACATTTCTGTGGACTCTGTTGTGGGTGTTTACTTTGGGCACTTTTACTCTTCTGGGGGCATGTCCGCTTACAGGGCTCGGCCTATGGACACGCCCCCTACTGTCTTACATGGACCGTGTTAGACTTAGGTGTGATTCAGCATGCTCTCATGAATATGCAGAGCATGCTGACATCACTCTGTTTAACTGCAGCCTCCGTGTAAGAGTTATAACTCTTACATGGAGGCTTCATGAATCCTGCCCATTATGTCTTACCATAACATTCCATCTGAGTTGTTGATCTTCTTCCAGTCATCACTGATGGGTTCGGTTCCGAATCCTCGGAACCGAGTCGGCCTTATACCAAGCTTGCATGCACCAAAAACTCTTGGGCTAAGCTGCTACCTACAATGCCCATTCACTCAGTTACCTCAGATCGAGTTTGCATGCAATATATAGAAGAAACAACAAGTCAGAGGCAATCTCTGCAAAGAAACCCTAAGACACCACAAAGACCCAGAAGATACGCCAGGAACCTTTGGAGGGGGTCGGTGGGAGGGTGTGATGACTGGAAGAAGATCATCAACTCAAATGGAACATTATGGTAAGACATAACTTCTTTATCTGAAGTTGTTAATCTTCTTCCTGTTCATCACTGATGGGACAGAGTCCCCAGATACTTGGAGAACCTGGGTGGCCCTTATGGAAGAACATTCCTGAGAACCATTAAACAAAAGGCTGCTCTTCCCCCCTGGAGATCAGATCCAATTTGTAATGCTTGATAAAGTTATTGGGCTTAGCCCAGATGGCAGCTGCACAAATGTCATCCATGGAGGCCTTAGAGTGGAAGGCAACCGATGCTGCAATAGCCCTAGTTGAGTGAGCTTTGTTTTGGCCAGGCTTAGATCCATCCGTAAGCGAATATGAGAAGGCAATGCAATCCCTGAGCCATTTAGACAAAGTAACTTTTGATACTGCACCTCCCATTCTAGGACCCGCAAAGGAAATGAAAAGCTGGTCTGATTTGCAAAAGGATTTAGTTCTGTCCAGATAGAAACATAATTGTCTATGAACATCCAAGGAATGTAGGCAGTATTCTCCCTTGTTTGAATAATTTGGGAAGAATACTGGGAGCTCACTGCACTGGTTAATTGAATAGTCAGAAACCACTTTGGGGAGAAACGATGGGTTAGTACAAAGTGATACTCTGTCCTTATGAAAGATCAGATAAGGGCTCTTGTTACATAATGCTTGCAATTCAGAAATTCATCTGGCTGAGGTGACTGTCACCAGAAATAAGGATTTCCATGACAAGAATTTTAGATTGCATGTCGCAGCAGGCTCAAAAGGGGGCAGAGAAAGAGACTGCAGAACCCAGGAGAGATTCCATGCCTCCACCGGCTGCCTGATGGGAGGCCTGCTGTGGAAAGTACCCTTGAGGAAAGTCTTGCAAAGGTGAGAGGAAATAAGTGGGACTCCATTCAAACCATTATGGAAGTTGGAAACAGCTGCTAGATGGACTTGGATGGTGGAAGCTGATGCCCTATTGTCGAACAGTTCAGCCAGGTAATGAAGAATAGTGGCTATGGGAGCTGAGAATGGATCTAGCTTCTGATTATGTGACCAAATAGAGAATCTTTTCCATTTTTCCCTGTAAAGTTTCCTGGTGGATGGTTTATGAGAGACCAAGATAATATCACGGACGGGTGAAGAGAGAGTTTCCTGCCTGGCAACTAACGGAAGTGGAGGAACCAATCCATCAGCTTGAGAGTGGACAGATTCGGGGGAGTCAGCCCTTGTGGGTGAGATATGAGGTCCTGACGAGTGTCTAGGATCCAAGGAAGTTGTAGCAGATGAGGTCAGAGGAAGGGAAACCATACTTGATGAGGCCAGAATGGGGCAATGAGGATCACTTTGCTTCTCAACCAAATAGCTTTCCTTAGAACAAGGGGAATCAGAGGAATCGGAGGATAAGCATAAAGGAGACCCGTGGGCCAATCATGAATCAAAGCATCTCTCGGTGGCTCCCCATGAGGGGGAAAGAGGGCAAAGTAGCTGCTACATTTTTTGTTTGAGGGGGAGGTGAAAAGGTCACATCATGGCTGGCCCCAACGGCTAAAAATTTCCACCGCCATACTCGGATTGAGGGACCACTCGTGAGGACGGAGGATGCATCTGCTTAGCCTGTCCGCAATCATGTTGGAGCTCCCCGGGATATGCATTGCGATCAGAAAGTTGTTGGAAGTCATCGCCCACTGCTAGATTCTCATGGCTTCGTGACATAAGGGTAGGATTTGGTCCCTCCCAGATTGTTTATGTACCAGACCACGGATATGTTGTCTGACTGGACAGCAATCATTCTGGACAGAAGGAGCAGATGGAAAGCTTGCAACACCAGTAGCACCACTCTTAACTCCAGGACATTGATATGCAAGTTGACCTCTACATTAGCCCACGTGCCTTGGACTGACTTTCCCTGGAAATGACCCCCCACCCCATCAGGGAAGCATCCGTGGTCACCATGGCACTGGGCTGGGGAGCCTGGAAGGGGCGACACCAAAGATTTTCATCTGTACTCATCCACCAGAGGAGATCTTGTTTGCAAGTGTTGGTAATGAGAATCTGTGAGCTCAGGGGGTGAAAATTGGGTATCCACTGAGCCTGAAGGAGCCATTGTAGTAATCTCATGTGCAATCTGGCTAGGGGAACAATAGGGATGGCTGCAGCCATGGATCCCAGAGCCTGGAAAACTTCCCTTGCAGACACCTTTCTTCGACAGAGTATCACTTGAACTTGTGCCCTTAATCTCTGAAGCCTGTGAAGAGGAAGCGAGATCAGACTTGACTGGGTGTTGAATATTGCCCCTATTAATTCCCATTGTTGTGAGGGCTGAAGGTTGGATTTCTCCCAGTGTATGGTGATGCCCAGTGACTCTGCTAGAACTAGGGTGTAGTGGAGGGCCCTTACCAGTAGATGCTTGGTGGGGGCGGAGAGGAGCCAATTGTTTATGTACAGAAACACCTGGAATCCCTAAAGTCTCAGATGAGCTATTACCACTGCTAGGCATTTCATGAACACTCTGGTGGCTGTCGAGATACAGAAAGGCAGGGCTCTGAATTGGTAGTGATTGGCTCCCAACTGGAAGTGAAGGAGGCTCCTGGAGTGCTTGTTCACCTTGATATGGTAATATGCGTCCTGGAGATCTAATAAGCACATCCACACACCCTCCTGCAGAAAGGGAAGGATGGATTGAATCATGACCATGCAGAACTTGGTCTGAACTACCGATTTGTTTAGTTGGCTGAGATCCAGAATAGGCCTCCAGTCCCCTGTCTTTGTTGGCATCAAAAAGAATCTTGAGGAAAACCCTGATCCACACTGGTCTGGGGGGACCTGTTGGATGGCTCATTTATGGCAAAGCTTTTGTATTTCAGAAGCTGCCTCCTCCCTTTGACTAGGTGGAACATCGGAAAGGGATTTCTGAGGTCTTGGATAAGATATTAGGGGAATGTGGTAGCCTCTGGTAATGATTATCTGCACCCACTGATCATTTGTAATAGAGAGCCAGGCAGCTTGGTGCAGAGAAAAACGTCCCCGACTGCTTCCAGAGGAAAGCAATTGGGCAGCGCTTCAGGAGCACTGATACAGTCTACCTGAGAAGGAATCTCAGGAGCCCTGGTTCCAGGGACCCCCTCTGCCCCGAAAAAGGCATCTTCCATTATTGGAACCCCCTCTGCCTCTGGGGGAGTCCTCACCACATGCATCATGGAAAGGACCTTGAGTCATCTCGTGCCACATCTTCCCACTCCTCTGGTTTCTGGAGAAGAAATGCTGACGTTTGGAAAAGCATAGGCCCGTGGCAGACAAGGTCTTCCCAGCTTGCTCTCACCCGGCTAATGTATCCTTGCCCTTAGCACTGAACAGAGCTGATGGTTTGATAGGGGCATTTAAAAAGGAAGACATGAAGGAGTCCACAAGGTCACAATGCACATCCAGGCATGGCATCTCATGACTATGCCTGCACCCACAGCTCTAGCTGCTCCTTTGGTTGTGTGGGACAGCAACCTCATGGACAAATTGGATATTGACTCTACGGTGGCAAGTTGGGAAGCAACTTTATCATGTGCTCCATCCAAAACTTGGCCCGCAAGGGTCCCAGAGAATTTGGAGATAAGCCTTATAAAATGTGCCAAAAAGTTCAGAGACCTGACTGCAAAGGTCGTTGATGCAAAAACTCACTTCCCTAACCTGTCCACTGCCCGGGACTCTCTGTTGGCAGGTGGACAGCAGGACTCTCTTCTGCAAGGTCCTTTTTCATAGTGTCCACTGGCAAACCTCTAGACCAATGGGGTTGATCCTCTGGAGGGGAGAGTACCTTGTCTGATCTCCTGGGGATGGCCTCAAGGGTGTCCAGGTTCTTCCATGCCCACTGCATGATGAGCTTAACCAACTCATCGGCAGTGAGGGGTCACCCAAGAAGTAGAGGGCCAAGAGCGAAAGGCCTGCAGGAATATGGATTCCTCCGAGGAAGGATTGGAGGACTTCCAGTCACCCCTCTGTTTCACGATTTCCAGGATGTCTCCAAAGGAAACATCATCAGGGGGTGACCATGGGGATCCTTCCCCATCATCATAGTCTGCATCTTCCGTGAGGGACTCCTCTGGGGAGTCCATGTGTTTCCTCTTACACACCTGTTTCCAAGGGGGTTCTTCAGTGGGAGCATCCGAAGAAGACTCAGAAAGGGAAATACCCTGGGCAGGGGTTTCCTAGGCCTTGTGCTCTCAGAGTCCTGGGGGGGGGGTGGCCTTTGACAGCTGTGGTTCAGAAGGAACTGGAGGGATGACCGATGTTGCAGGATTGCTAGAAGCAAGCACTTTCTCCATCACCCAGAAAGCGGGCCCACCTGAAGAGGAGTGGGAGCCCGGAACTGAAGAAGACATAATTGGAACTGGAGTCACACCCCACTTCATATGGTCCACCCCCGGGGACAGAGCCTCAAGCAAACTCAGGGTAGTAGTCACCCTTGGACCCGAAGCCGGGACTGACAACACAGTCAGAACCAAGACCGAAACTGGAGGTTCCACCCCTCAAGCATGATATTGAGGAAGGATGGGTTCCAATGGAACCGACACCCAAAGGGGCCTCAGAGCCTCAGACACTGTCATT
Source organism: Protopterus annectens (assembly GCF_019279795.1). NCBI lineage: Eukaryota > Metazoa > Chordata > Ceratodontiformes > Protopteridae > Protopterus > Protopterus annectens. Next base: position 1,043,171,314 of record NC_056741.1, read on the forward strand.
GTCAGCGCCGAGGAAGGGGGTCCTCTTGAAAACGTCAGATATATGAGCCTTGGAACCGAGGGATCCAAAGGAGGAGAGTATGTAGGGGCTACCGGTGTAATAGACCCAAAGCCTGGAGTGGGATGGGGTCTAGGCAAATTTGAAATTCCCCTGGTGGTCAGGAGCTGGTCAAAAAGGTGCACCACATCCAATTCTGAAAAGCTCCCGGTGGATCTTAGTGATGCCCCTGCAGGGGAATCAGGCCGGTCCAAAAAGGGGCTGCAGGCTTGTCCGGCAAACGGGTCCACAGATGATGAGTACTGGGTCCGTGGTGTATCACAGAACGGTACCGATGATTCCAGCTTAGAAACTGGCAACAAAGGAATGGTTGGAGCTGAGAATGGGCTCAGAGCCAAGATCACAACAGGGGTGGATGTTAAGAATGGCTCCAAAGTTGTTGTTGGAGCCGACATCAGAATGGAGATGGGTGACGTTGGTGCCGAGATAGAGGCAGACAAACTGATCGGAACTGAGGTAGTAGATGGCACCATAGTCATTGGGGCCAGTGCAGGCGCCGATGAGGCAACCTTGGTATGCTTCACTGGAGACGAACTCTGAGCCAAGGTTGTTGGAACCGAGGAGGAAGTACGGTGCTCTGAGGAAGACTTTTGGGCCTTGTGTTTATGGCTTTTAGCCCTGTCACCAGCTGGTGAAGAGGGATCTGAGTGAGGATGTTTCTTGTCCACAGAAGGAGGGGATGAGACCTCCATTGCAGAAATAGCCTCCGAAAAAGGCGATGAAAGCAGGCCCTTCAGGATCAATTTATTACGACGCTCATTCAGCATCCGCTGACTGAAGCTAGCACAAATATCACATGGGGGTTTCGCTGACAAATGCGGAACCCCCAAACAGTACACACACTCTTCATGCAAGTCACTATTTGGAAGTTTACCACTGCAAGAAGAGCAGTGCTTAAACCCCGTAGTTCCCTTCTTCTCAGACATAATAGCGAACTCTCACACAAAAAAGAAAGAGTTAGGAAAGTGAAGAAAGTGAAAAAAGAGGAAATACCAACAATGCTAATGGGATACCACAAGGGTAGAAAGGCCAGTACCAACAATGGTATGAAAGTGATACCTGTGGGTAGAGCTGAGTGTAGAAAGATACCAACGAACTACTAACTAACAAGAAAAAAATTCCACAAAAACTTGTAAATTTATAAAGATAAATCATTTAGCTGGAGAGCTCGGTGAAATGCTGCTATATGGCTGTGCGGCAAATGAGATCTGAGGTAACTGAGTGAAGGGCATTGTGGGTAGAAGCTTAGCTCGAGAGTTTTTGGTGCATGCAAGCCTGGTATAAGGCCGACTCGGTTCCGAGGGCTGGGAACTGAACCCATCAGTGATGAATAGGAAGAAGATTAACAACTTCAGAAAATTGGTTTCAAAAATTCACTCATCAAATAGGGTTATTTATGGGGAGCTCCACTGTTTGCCAGCATGGGAGGAGGTGAATGCAGGCCTTGAACCATTGAATGGGGAACAGGAAATTCATCCCTGGTTTGGCACCCATGTCTTTAATGGACACAGACGGCCTGTAAATGTTTCATCTCCCAGGTCTCTGCTTTACACTTATCTAAGGTGCCAGAACTTGTCAGACACTTAGGATGCATAGCTAGGCTTAAAAAAGTCCTAGTCTTTATTAGCCTAGTACCCAGCTACGAACATACTCTGAACGTGTTGATTTCCATTATAATTATAGTTGTCATGTGTCTGTATAAATTCTATAGGAGTAGTTGTCCCACTGTGTGACAATCTGTTTTTTCTTGTAAGTACTTGAGACAGAATGTAATGGCATCTTTCTGTGGGCTATTTGTGTAGAGTGATGCAACATCCATTGTGGCTAAAATAGTATTAGGTGGTGGGTCATAATAACCTGACAGAATGCAAAGATAATGACTGGTGTCTTGAATATAGCCGTCTTTTTCCTTGACTAATGATTTTAGAATTTCCTTCAAAAACTCCAATATTCCTTCTTTCATAGGTTCATAGGTTCATAGGAGGTTACTAGGCTATTGGCCCTGAGGCCCTTATAAGCCTAGGCAAGAGTTTAGCCCATGTTTAGACAAGTCAGCACCCTGAGCCCCTGTCCAGCAGGGACACCGGTGGAATCCCAGGAGTATATTTTTTTGTTTCCCGTCCAGTTATCCAGGTTGCGCTTAAAAGGGATAATGAAGTACTATGCTTGACATGGAGAAGGAGTCTATTCTACAGATGGGGGAGTCTCTGGGACAAAAATCTGTCCCGCCAACAAGTCCTATTGATATCACAGACTAGGTTGAGGTCGCGCGTATGGGTTGCTGGAGTGAAGCTTGACTTGCGGATATGCAGCAGTCCAGCAGTCCCATCAAGGTGGGTTCTGTGATTGCTTTGTATGCCAGACAGAGGTCACCTCTGAGGAGTCTGTATGAAACTGAGTAGAGGTACAGGGCTTTTAGGCTGTCTGTGTGGGGTAGATGTTTGAGGCTCTGGATTCTCCTGATAAGGAACCTCTGTGGTCTCTCCAGCTGCTGCATGTGCTTTGCGAGGTACATGCCAAAAGGGGGTGTTGTACTCAACAATTGTCCTTATAAGGGAAGAATACAGGGATCTTATGACCTCTTTGTCCCTGGATGAGATACATTACTTATGAGGTGGGCCACATAGAAAGTTGTCCGTGCAATGGAAGCAACATGCTGGTCAAAAGTCAGGTTGCTATAAACCTGGGTGCCAAAATCCCTCACTACTGATTGTGTGCTTAGGATGTTGTTATTAATGTGATAATTTGTGGGGACATCACTCTCCCCAAAGGGGATGATGATGCATTTTTTGGCATTCAGCTTGAGGCCGTGTTTCTGGCCCCAGTCATTTGTTTGGGTGAGACCCTCTTGGAGGACATCCACATCACTTGGGGAATTGCTGACTGCGCCCAGCTTGCAGTCATCTGTAAACTCGGTCTTTCTGGCTTATGGATTTTTGGTAATATGAAAAATTCTCCTGGTCTAGGCAGATTTGGAATAAGGTCAACTAATGTGCCCTGGATGTGGTCTGGTAAGGATTTAATGAGACCCCCTTATCTTGTTTGCATCTTATTTAGTTGGACCATCCGTCACCTGTCTTGAATAAGTACGATCAGAAAGCTGTCTCAGGATGAGCCATATAGTTTATATGGTTCAGGATAACTACTGCAGATCCTTTTTTTTGGCCTCTGATTGTTTGGGAATCTGACATGTTGAAGGACACGTAGTTTCTTCTTTATTTGATGAAACAGTTCTTAACAGTTTTTTGTGTGTGCATTTATTTCTTGCTGAAAAACAGGATCTGGCTCAGCAAACATCCTTTCTAGTGAGGAACATGTTTTTTTTTTTTCTGCTGCTAACAAGGAAGTCTACACACAGAATTTCTTATAAGAGCAGTATTAAGGAAGAGAGTGGATAGTGTGCTTTGGTTAAATGTAAAATGTATACCACTCTCATTTTATGCACCTCAGACATAAAGTACAACGGCATCTTGGGTAATTATTACAAATTAGGGAGATGGAAGGCTAACACAGATAAAACACTTTTGTGAAGCACACTGCTCCAACATTCTTTCTTTTGTTTTACACAGCCAAGCCACATAGCAGGAAGCGTGGATTCTTGGCAATTCATGCACCAGCTATAGCTGAGGCTGCAATAGCATGCCTAATGTAATTTTAAGTAAGATTGACTATGGTCAGCCAAAAGGTTAGTGATCATGATTAAGATGGTCACAGCTAATGTTGGCGCTGGAACAACAATCCACCACTGGCAGTGATCCCAAAGAATTTTTCTCCAGCTAGGAGAGAATGACTTATGCCACATGCTGATTGGCAGCTTTGAAAAGGTAGTTTGGCAAGAAGTTGCATACCTAAAGCAACAGTGGCCTCAGGTTTGTTTAACATAGTCAGAAATGGTATAGAAGCTGAACGTTTGAAGAGCCATATACATTTGAGCAGTAGATAGGTTAGATTTAGAATTAATAACTACAGATAAAAATTCATGGTAGAGATAGGGGAACTTATATAACATATGCCACTATAAAATCTAGGTGGCCAACATTGTACCCATGAAGATAGGGTTCACTTATTAAAGGAGACAATGACAGAATTTTTATGAGGACTAGAAGTTAGGTTTACACAGTTAATAAGGAGGGTTTACTTCAGATAGTCAAACTCACTAATCTTCAAACACTTCTTCTTCGAACCCTATTTGTCAAAGTCTTCATTCATCGAATGATTGTTTCAGTGAACTTTTACCCACAGTAAATAACCAGCGGTCCGTTATCAGGAATTTGCCATTTTCCCCACTGTAGTTCAATTACAGAATTGGTATATTTAGTTAAGGAGGGTGTGGAGGGTAAAGCCCCCCACCAGGGTGTGTTTTAAATATGTTGTTTCTGTTAGGCTCGGTAGTTGGCCCACTGGTAACTTACCTTGGGAAATAGTTTTGCTGAAACGATCGTTCAATGAATGAAGATTCTACAAATCGGGCTTGACAAAGAGGTGCTCGATGATTAGTGAGTTCGATGAAGTGATATAGGCCCAATAAGGAGATATAATTGGTAGTAGGAGGGGGAGGTCCTTCTCCCTCCTTCTCTGGTGGAGGGCAGTACCATAAAGGACACAAGTAGGTGGGGGAGGATTTTGACACTTATTAGATGGTCTTCCCACAGAGTGCGGGTGGCCACAGGGGGGAACATCAGGTGTTATTAGCCTAGTCTTCCTTGGCAGATTGTAATGCAACCTATTATAGAAGTATATATGGTGATCTGTATGTTGGAAAAACATATGGTGACCTGAATGGAAAGAGGTTGATAATGTGATGTTTATTAAAGGTCAGATATTGACAGTTCTGCTGCTTTGCATCACATAATGTGTAATAAAGCTGCAACCTTTCATTCCGTCATACCATCATATGACCTTCATAAGAGTGCCAGCTGTACAATCTCCTTTGTGAATTTGAAATGGCCAACCTTAGGTTTATGCCATTGAAATGTCCATCATTACTAACAAAGTCTATGTTTGTGTAAGATTGTACAAAGGAAAAGCTGCAATGGTAATCACACACATTGTTAAAGGAGCAGGAAGTGTATAAGGCTACGTTAATTTATGCAGGATCATTTTTAGGTATGCACAGTATGCTAGACCTGCCATAATTTATGGCAAGAATGCCAGCTTTATTGTCTGCAGGTTTTTATTAACCATTCAACCGCATAGGAAAATTCAAGGTAATTTGAAGAGAAATAATGCACACTGCCCAAGAGAAATGTGGCACAGACACAGTGGTTTAGCAGTTGATCTCTGACAGGAAAATAAAAAAAAAAAAACATGGAAGCAAACCTGGGACTCTGTTTCCCACATCAAGTCCTGTTATTCTCCAGTTCTCCATCTATAGTGGATGAGTCAAAGATTAACCTGCCATGGAAAAAGACTACAGCTGAAGCAGTGGTCAGGATAAAACTGGCCAATGTGCAAACAGTGCTACAATTCATTTTGAAGGAACTGGTCATGAGCCATTTAGTTCACACAGGCATCTTGCAGGGCTGACCTCAGTGTTATCTGACTATCTCAAGGATTACTTGCATAAGATTAGACCCTCTTAGTAACAGCCTGCATATCATTGCTGGAGCCTTCCTGTGTCCTGACAGAGTGCTCTTCAAACTATCTGGAGATATACAGGGCTAAGTCTATTTTTCTGGCACTTCAGAGTTGTGTACTGTTAATTGTTGTTTGACTAATTTTATATCATTGCTCGTTGACTTCAGAGTTGTGCACTGTTATTTTTGCTACACTGTATAGTTTTTCAGATCTCTGCTGAAGGTGCCCCCCCCCCCTATTTCTCTGTGTCTTAAGCTGGTATAGCTGGTTTTACATCCTGTATGTTATCCGACTATCTCAAGGATTACTTGCATAAAATTAGACCCTCTTAGTAACAGCCTGCATATCATTGCTGGAGCTTTCCTGTGTCCTGGCAGCGTGCTCTTCAAACTATTTGGAGATATACAGAGCTAAGTATATTTTTCTGGCACTTCAGAGTTGTGCACTGTTAATTGTTGTTTGACTAATTTTATATCATTGCTGGCTGACTTCAGAGTTGTGCACTTATTTTTGCTTCACTGTATAGTTTTTCAGATCTCTGCTGAAGGTGTTGTTTTTCCCCTACCCACCCCTGTTTTGTTGTTTAAATTTGGAGGCTTTTGCAGTTGCCCGCCCCCACTGTAGATTTGATCTGGGACACTCCCCCAGTCCCATCTCTTTATCTCATTCTACCTAATAGACTCCTTCTGCACTTGTTTTTAGTCATTTTTAATTTAATTGCATTTTTTTAAACTCTTTGGTCTAACATTGCTACATACTCGTGTGCTAGCTTGCACTGCATCTGAATTGTTTTTACTGCTGTTTTAGCTACTTTTCTGTATAAAACAAAATCTAAGCCTGTTTCCTACCTTTCCTATAACTAGTGTAGTCCATATTCAGATTTGCTGTATCCAGGACTGTATGTAAGCTTCTGAGCCCCCCCAAGTTTCTGTGTTGGAGTGAAGCCTTCTAGCTTATCAGTGGGAGTGGTAAGCACTAGGTAATCTATCTACCACATAAGGAGTGGTTCTGGCCCAGAAATTGTAGTTATTGGCCGTTTTGGGCAGTTTTTCCATCTCTCTCAACTTTCTGATTTAAAAGCCTGCATTTGCACTTGTCCCCCCCCCCCCACTTCCTGTAACTAGTTTAGTCCAGATACAAATTCTTAGTTTTAGCACTTAAATTTGCTTATTTGTGATCAGCACTTGTTCAGAACTTGTTGTAAGCACTAAATGACCTACTAATTGCTACAACACTCAACCTTCCTCATTACCTAGAGGAAAACAGTTTTGGTACTTACTTTCCTCACTTGCTTAGAGAAAAACAGCTGTTGTACTCACTTTCCTCACTTATCTAGAGGAAAATAGTTTCTTATTCAGGCATGTCCAAGGGTTAGCTTCCAGTGTTCTCTCCTGTCTATCTGATGAATATGGGCATCTTGGGGCAATGTAGAAATTGCCTCATGTACACAGACAACCCTCTCCTCCTACCACCCAACACTATAACCTGTGAGAGATGCACTTATCTAGCCAAACTGGAGGTAAAGCTCTCACCAACCAAGACTGAACTTGACAGTCAAGCGGAGAAGGTAAACACTTGCACCACCCCACACTCATCACATAGTCTCACTAAATCTACACCACCCAAATCCACACATAGAAACACAAAAACATTTGCAGAGGCTCTCAGTAATAATCTGCTCAAGCAACAGAGACCTCCAAAGCAGAAATGCAAGCAACCTCCACCCCCCCCAACACAACCCAAATGACACATAGCCCGCAGACTCAGTGTGACACTCAACCATAGTCAATAAGGCAAAACAACGTACCCAACGCACTAGTCATAGGTGACTCTATAGTCAGGCACACTGATGTCCCACTCACCAGGCTGAACAAGGAGTAGGTTACTGTCAGCTGCCTGTTGGGTGCCAGGATCCGCCACATAACCCACGCACTCAGGTCACTCCACAACAAGTACAAATATGACTCTGTCATTGTCCATGTTAGTGTGAACGACCTAAGATGTACCTCCCTGGACTACATGAAAAGAGACATGGAAGAGCTCTCCGATCTTGTAGCCCAGGCAGGTATGACCTAGCCCTGAGTAGCATTCTGCCATCACCCAGAATGATGCTGCAGTACAAGGTCAAAATTATTGATTTCAACAATTGGCTAAGCTTCTGGTGCCATTCTAAAGGGATCCAGTATCTGTCTGCCTGGGATGACATGGTTGACAGACCACAATGCTTTGCCAGAGATGTCACCCCTGGGATTCTGGATACTGGCTAAGTTTCTTGCCACCCCTATAGTGCCTTTTTTAGGCAAGGTTCAAATGACAAATTCAGCACCGTAACAGGAACAGTCAAGCAAAAACTGAGGGTGATGCTACTCAATGCTAGAAGTCTAAATCTCAAAATGCACTCACTCGAGGTACTCCTTAAAATGGAGAACATCGATATCTGTGCAGTGACTGAGACCTGGTTCAAGGCTCCAGAGAGCACCCCATGCACTACCAGGCTATAACTCATACCACACTTTTCGGCCATGTAACCTGGACCAGAACACCAAAGGCGGAGGTGTGTTCATATTCATTAAGGATATCCACACCTCCAGGCTAGTTGCTCAGCATAATGCAGCTGAGGTTATCCAAGTGCAACTAACTCTGGGCAAAACTGCAATCCAAATTGTAGCTTGCTACAGATCCCCCACCATTCCCCAGGATTCCCACTCCTCTTTTCTTGATGTACTGGAAAATATTAGGGTTCAACCAAACACCCTAATAATGGGCGATTTCAACTACCCCACCATTAACTGTAAAAACTCCTCATGTACCAACTCCTTCTCTGAACATTTTCTGGAATTCATAAACTCCAGTGCCCTGGATCAACTTATCCACACCCCCACCAGGGGCAACAATATCCTAGATCTAGTCATTACCAACATGAGTGACCGGTGTTCCACACCTGAAGTCAATGCCTCATTGGCCCGATCCGACCATAAGCTAATTACCCTAGATATCCACATCCTGCCCCCACCCCCCATTAAGGAAACCATGGTAAAAAATTTCTCCAAAGCCAACTTCATGCTTCTTAAAACAGAAGTGGTGAACTTCATGACACCCATGCAGATGGACAATACAGTTACAACTACTGAATCTTACACAATTGCACTTTATAAGCACTTACACGAGTGCATGGGTCGTGCTATCCCAAAGGGAACCAAGATGCTATAGTCCAAAAAAAGGAAGCCAATCTGGTGGTCCCCTGCCATAAACAAATTGTACAACAGAAGGAAGAAACTATTGCAAAAGAGAGTAAAATCCCATCAGTGGAGGAGCTCCCTGGTCAGCCTCAGTAAGAAGCTGCAATCCCTGATAAAATCTGTTAGAAAAATATGCATTTAAATATATGTGAAATGCTAGTTTAAAAGCAAAGTAGTATGTAATGCATTTTATTCTATTAATGATATAACAAAAAGGCTGAATTCATGTGTAATTGCAAGTAGTTTTGAAACTGCAGTGTGGCTTGTAGCAAACTGACCTCTGGCCCTGACAGCTGCCAGCTCAGCAAGTTTTAATGTTTATGCTTTTCACAAGTGATTATCTGCTGGGTCAGGAAATTGAATATGTGAAATAATGAAATCTTCTGCTCTTTCCTGCTGGGATGATTTGGCCTTGTATATGTGTTACCAGGATAGCATGCAGCTGTTGGGAAAGTGTTACAGGGAACAAAGAAGTGTATTAACAGACTGAATCTGCTATTGTATTCGGACTAGTTTGAAGCCTTGAAGAAGTAACTTTACATAAAGACATTATGTCAGACCAGGTGGATAGCAAGGACGTATTGTTACCAGAGGAAAGCTTTTTTTAAATATAAAGCATCAGCAATATTTTATGAATAAAGGACTGTAAGCTAAAGTGATGTAGATGCCCTGTGACATACCACGTCAGTAAGGTGGGCACAACTTGAATGTAATACTATAAAAATTGTATACTTCCTGTTTCATGTCAGACAAAATTCTGTACTTGTACGTTTTTTGCCTCCTGGTGTACACTAGTAAACTTTTAAACCTGAACCTCCTGTGTATTGAACTCTTGATTTTATTTAACAGTTTGGTCCTTTGAGCCTGAAATCCCTCAGACAGCTGCAGATCAGAGTCTACCGGTGGTCGAATACTGCTCAGGAGAAGTTACCGAAATGGTTCTTCTTGGGTGAAAAGACCTCCGACTGAATTGTCGTTTAAAGAGGCTGGCCACTTTCTGATCTGTGGCCAAAGAGCGGATCCTGGATGGCTCAATATCAGAGGCTCAGGTAGGAAGATTTTGCCTTTTTTCTGTTTTAGATCAGGGACTAGGTTACAGTAAATATTGTTGTCAAGATTTGTTATGCAGATTAGGGACAAAAGGAATTACTGTATATTTGGTCATAGATCAGGGTAACAGAATAAGGTAGGCAGTTATTCTAGATAAACTGTGAAAAGGAACTGAAATCTTGATATCACGTGATAAGAAGGGTTATGTAACATTTTCTTTTACCATGGGAAATCAGTGCACTAAAACATCGCGAGATCCGCCCCTAACCGAAGATGCAAAATATATGCAATCACAACGTTCTGATAATGTTAGGTATTATACGAAATGGGTTAACAAATATGAATTTGATGGTAAATTAGATAAAACTTCGCTGGTTAAACTCCTTAAGCAACTTAAATCTGATGCGGGAGGTCAGGCAAGAAAGCAACGCCAGTTAGGTATTCCTCAGGCACACAGGTGGATTGAGGAAGCAAATCGTAGAGAACAGAAGATTAAAAATTCAAAAACATTATTCTTAGACAAAGAGGATAATAACTTAGTAATAGCAACAGCTCCTCCTCCTCCCTTGCCCCCTCCTTTATCTTTTTCAGGATATGAAGCGAGTGGACAGGCTGGTCCGCCTCCGCTTTATCCTGAGGTCTCAGCAAGACCACAACCGTTTGTTAGAGATCCTATTGAAACTAGGTCCCGAGCGCGTAAAATACATGGGGACACAGAATCATATCAAATAGAGAGAAACCTACAGGATGAGAGTGAGGAAGAAATATGTCCACTTATAGAGGTCCCAAATCCTCAGGCAGGGCAGACAGGGCAGGACCCAGCACTCTTAGTATATAGACCATGGACACCGGAGGATATCCGGAAAGCTACAGAGGGAATCCCCCATCCGAAAGTTAATTTTACGAAATTTTTAGAAGATTTGCAAGGCATGAGGTTGAGTTACCATTTGAATGGGGAAGAAGTAGAAAAAGTAGTAAGACAAATTATAGGTCCAGATTGGCACATGATTTGTGGCACCTGGAATCCTCGTAATGCAGAGCTTAAACCACTCCCACATAGTGACGCAGAATTAGACAACAGAGTGAAAGGTCTTACAGACCGAATCTCTGAGAAATGGAAACCTAGAGCAGACTGGACTTGCATTAATCAATGCATACAACAGGAAAATGAAACAATAGATGGATACTATGCTAGATTATTGGAGTGTTTTAATAATCATAGCGGTATGACAGTTCCTGAAAATCAAGTGAATGATTCCCCGTATGAACAACAATTGAAAAATGCATTTTTGAAAGGTTGCATTGCACCTATCAGTAGCTTCATTACGAAGCATATGATAGACCATCGAACAGGTAGGCTACAAGCCTTACTTGAATATGCTAGACATGCTGAAAGACATTTTAATAGCAAGAAGAAAAACAAGGCGCAAGTCTTCACTGCTGAAGACGGAGCTGAAGTATTTGCGTTACAGTCAGGTAAAAAGGGCAAGAAAAATGCCCAGGGAAACAAACAATCTGACAAACGATCAGAAAATTTTGAGGAAAGGAAAAAGAGAGGTGAGTGCTTTAAGTGCGGGAAGAAGGGACATTTAGCGAGGGATTGTAAACAGAACAAAAAGGTGATTACAGAAGACAAGGGAGATGAGGACTGACTATATGATAGTGAAGATACATCATGCAGAAGTCAGAAATCATCAGGAGAAGTTAATAAACAGAAAACAAATGCAAATGTGATAGAAGGAATAGAGGAAGTGCAAGTAGATATGGAGGATGAAGAAAGTGAAATTTTGGATTTAGCATTATTGAGCTTAGAGCTCTACTTAGCAGATACGAAACCGGAAGTTACACTTCTGGTGGAGGGAAGTGAAGTCAAATTCCTGTGTGACTCAGGAGCGTCATGGACCCCGATACACCCCTCCAAGTTACCAGAACATTCTGAATCACCTGATTATATACTAGTGAAAGCTGCAAATGGACAGCTATACAGGGAACCACTTTCCCATGATATAGCAATAACTGACCCTGTTTCAGGTATGACCCAAAGAAGTAAAATTGTTGTTTCTGCAAAGTGTCCAGTGAACCTATTGGGTAGGGAACTTATGCATATATTTGGCATAGCAGTAGTTCCGACTGTGCAGGGTATGGAAGCACAGAGGCAAATGGATACTTTCATGGTGCGATCGGAGGGTGAAACTTTTTACTGGTACAGCCAGGACCTAGTTACGACTGGTCCAGGAGCAGTAACCGAGGAACTGATGAACGTAGCTATCAGTAAAGCCCCCTCCCTCGACACTGATTGACAGCATTTGTTACACTGTACTCTATACTACTGTACTACACCAGGACCTGATAGAGAGTATGAGCAAGAATTGTTCAGAAATCGCGCAACTAGATTGGTTTTACGTACTTTGTATTGGGATACTGAGGGGAACAGTGTAGTTAGCTGTTCATTACCTCAAGAATTCCTTGCATTATATAGATCAAATCGATTACCACATGTCAGCTTGACAAAGAACAAAAATGTAAAGTGGGCAGACTTAGGAGAAAAAGTAACAAGATGGGAGAAACAGACTGACTTAGAATTGTCAGAACAGGGAATACAGAAACAAAAGTTGAATTGGTTGACACAGACACATCTGGCTGTACACTTGCAATCTGGCGAGGACAGCTGATTAGCATTTTTATTAGAAGAGGAAGAAAAAGCCTTAAGTAAAATACCAACGACTCTTTGGTCAACAGGCAAGTCAGATGTAGGACTTATTCGAACAGCAGGACCAGTTACAATCACACCAAAATCGGCATTTAGGCCACAGAAAAGACAATACCCCTTAAGAAAAGATGCAGAAATAGGAATCAAACCTATAATAGCAGCATTACTCAGGGAAGGAGTACTGGTAGAATCTCCTGATTCACCATGTAATACGCCCCTATTTCCTGTTAGAAAAGCAAACGGGGAATGGCGGATGGTTCAAGACTTACAAGCTGTGAACAATGCAGTAATACCTAGAGCACCCACGGTGCCAGACCCACATACTTTGTTAAACGATTTAAAACCGCAACAAAAATATTTCTCTGTGGTAGATATCAGTAATGTTTTCTTTTCAATGCCTATACATCCTGATAGTCAATATTGATTTGCATTTACGTTTCAGGGTAAAAGGTATACTTATACTCGACTACCACAGGGATATTGTGAGAGCCCAACAATAGTTGCACAAGAAATGGCTAGCAACCTGGCAGGGTTTACCCCACCAGGAGGTAGTCAAATTTTACTTTACGTAGATGACATCTTACTAGCAGCCCCCACCCAGCAGCAATGCAGGGAGGATACTGTAGCGTTATTAAAATTTTTGGCAACACAAGGACACAAAGTAAATAAAAGTAAGTTACAATTTTGGAAAAAGCAAGTTAGATACCTAGGATATGTGATATCCAATGAAGGTAGGATATTAGACAAGGATAGAAAAACAGCAATTTTGCAAGCACCCAAACCAGCAACCAAGAAGGAAATGATGTCCTTCTTGGGAACAACTAATTTCTGTCAGAGTTGGATACCAAATTATGCTTTGGAATCTGCTCCACTGACTGACTTGATATATAAGACACCAATGGCAGCACAAGATATTTTACAATGGACACCCGAAGCAGAAACGACTTTCTGCAGGTTGAAGCAGTTTATAGCTTCTTCATTAGTTTTAGGACTCCCAAATTATATGACGTCAGTACTGACGCAACAACATGGGGATAAGCAACGCCCCATAGCCTATTATTCATCACAGTTAGACCCAGTGGCACGGTCTTTGCCTCACTGTGTACAAGCGGTAGTTGCAGCTGCAATGGCAATACAGGCCTCAGCCTCAGTGGTGTTGTTCCACCCTCTCACATTGAGAGTGCCTCATGCAGTCGCAATAATTTTACTGCAAGAAAAAGTAGCATATCTCTCTCCTGCTAGACATCTTTCATGTATGACTATACTGCTGAGCCAACCTCATATGACAATTGAGCGATATACAACATTAAATCCATCAACATTACTTCCAACTCCTGTGGATGGCACACCACACAGCTGCCTGCAAGAGATTGAACAGTTAACCTTGCCTAGACAAGATCTCACAGATATGCCCTTGGATGATGCCGAGGTGACATATTACGTGGACGGCTCATGCAGAAGGGGCCCTATAGGAAAGAATCTAGTGGGGTATGCAGTAGTTACAGACACTGAAATTTTAGAAGCCCAACCCTTACCACATAACTTATCTGCACAAGCAGCAGAATTAATAGCTTTGACACGAGCATGTACTTTAGCAAAAGACAAGTGTGTAAACATATATACTGATCGTCAGTATGCTTTTTCTACAGTACATGTATTTGCGCAACAATGGAAAAATAGGGGAATGATAACATCGAGTGGAAAACCAATTAATCATGTGCAATTTATTTTAGAATCTATTCAGTTACCTACCAAAGCAGCTATTTGTAAATGTATAGCTCATACAAAACAACAGGATAGAATTTCGAAATGCAATGCAAGAGCTGATGCAGCTGCAAAGAAAGCGGCCTCAGACTCAGAAACTTTTCTTTTGAATGAGGAATTACAACCCTCTGAGATTTTAGACTTAGACATGTTAAAAACAATGCAGACGCTTACTACAAAAGCAGAAAAAAAAAATGGAAAAAACAAGGTGCAATTCTTGAAAATGGACTGTACATTTCCAAAGAGAAAAAAACAATATTGCCATCTAATTTATTTAGATATGCAGCTTTGTTGAGCCATGGGCAGTGCCATGTCTCAACAGGGGGGATGGTACAGTTAGTAAACCGAATATTCCAAACATATGTATTCACGAACTACACAAAAAAATTTTGTGCAGCTCATCATACTTGTAACAAGCATCATGCACAAGGGGCATTTAAACCTAAGCAAGGAAGTTTTCCTATACCACCATATCCATTCCATACTATTTGTATGGATTTCATAGAATTAAATAAGTGTGAAGGGAAAAAGTATTGTTTAGTCACTGTGGATATGTTTTCTAAATGGGTAGAAGCTTTTCCAACCAAAAATCCGGATGCAGCAACAGTGGCGAAAGCCCTGATAAAAGAAGTAATCCCTAGGTTTGGCATTCCAGAGAGGATTTTTAGTGACAATGGCACACATTTTGTCAATCAGACAATTCAGCAACTTGGAAGATTTTTTAGAATCTCCTTGAAAAACCATTGTGCCTACCACCCACAGTCAGCAGTACTGGTGGAAAGGTACAATGGAACCCTTAAAAGTAAACTTAGGAAGTTAGTTGAAGAGACCCAAAAGAATTGGATACACTGTCTGCCTTTGGCACTGCTGAGTATGAGAACGGTTCCAAATGTGAAGGGTCTGACTCCCTTTGAAATGTTTTTTGGGAGAGCATATTATGTGCCTCAGTGGAAAGCTCTCATGCCCGCAGAACAAGAGGCTGACAGTTCATTAGCTAGTTGTATGAGGAAACTGTTAACAAATAAATCTGTTTTGCAGTTTAACTCTTTTTTCAGATAAGGAACAGACCAGACCGGTGGAAGCAGTTTTGGATCCCGGAACGTGGGTGTGGCTGAAAGTGACGAAGAGGAAGAATTGGGCGAGTCCAAAGTGGGAAGGGCCGTCCCAGGTACTGTTGGCAACACCTACTGCAGTCAGAGTGGCTGAGAGGACGTCCTGGGTTCATTTGACACACTGCAAACTGGTAAAAAACTTTCAACATGATAAAATCTTTGTGACTGATATACAACAAGGGCAAAATGGCCAAGAACAAAGCGAATAGAAATTTAGATCAACCCCAGAGATGTTGCATAATCATTTTGTTGAGTATACATTTATTGACTATAATTGTGACAATTTTCCTCTTGTGGTTTTTCCTTCACTCAACCACACAAGTGAAAGTGGGAAGGCGTGACGAAACGTCTATAGACTGGTATCCAAATTTTAACACATACCTAGCTATGAAGCGTGTATATGCAGAGACTATGAACATTTTGAATTGCTGGGTTTGTACAGCTATACCAACAGCATATGGAGGACTGATAATGTCCGCTGTCCCTCTGGGGATAAATGAGACTTGGGAGAATTTACTTTTTGATACAGGAACTGTGAGATCACAGGACAAAATAGCTTTATTTTTACCTGTCACACAAAAGGGAATTGTATGTTTTTACAAAAATGACACTCTCCAGGTGGGCTGGAGCAATTGTAATATAACAATATCTTATCGGTGTTATATTAAGACTAGTAATGGCAATATTCTTTGCAATAATAATTATGACTCATATTTGAACTCACTGAAAACAACTATGACTGAAATTCGCAAGAATCCTGTTTTATTTAAACAATTGTCAGTTATAGACCAAAAAATGTTTCATGCAGGGTTAATGCATATTAATACTAAAGTAGAAAACTGTTATTTTATTTGTGGGAAAAAAGCATATAAATGGCTACCTGAGAATTGGTCCGGCAGTTGTTTTTTGGGTTATCTGGTTCCGGCAATAAGACATACTGCAGAATTACCTTTGGGAAAGATACGAAACGTGAGAGAAGCAGCTCGGAAACCTGGAGGTCCAGTCGAGAAACCTGTAAATCCAGTTGGACGGATTAAAGCTGGCTGGAAAGACCATAATAACGTAAAGGACAAAAGCAAATTGATTCATATGGACTTGAGTGACAGTGTTATATCTTGGGCAGGAATATTCCCAGCATATGGAGCAGTCAAATCGATCTGGGAGCTGAGGAAGCTGTTGAAACTTCTCGAAGTAATGAGTAATGCAACTTTCTCTGCCCTAGAACTAGTGACTGATGAACTGAATGCAATGTGAACTGTTGTGCTACAAAATCGAATGGCTCTTGACTTCACCCTAGCGGTGAGAGGTGGTACGTGCACGCTTATCAAAGAAGAATGCTGTGCATACATACCAGACAATAGGCATGAAATTAACAACCACCTAGAGGTAATTCAGCAAGTATCAGCCATGACTGAACCAAGCCCAAACCCACTGATGGACTTTTTCCAGAATCTATTTGTGGGGTGGGATTCCATCCTAATGAATATTCTAATTGCTATTTGTGTGGGTATACTCCTAATAGGAGCATGTGTTTGTTGTGGAATTCCCTGCATGAAAAGATTAATCAAAGATATTATTGATGTATCTGTTACTGAAACTTTGTACCAAGATATTGAGATTGAAAAATTGATCTCAGATGAAACTTTTTCTGAAGTATAGATCGAATGACTCACCTAGCTGAAAATCCTTAGTGGAAGAGGTTAGGAGACGAAATGACATTATGCATACTTCAAAATAGAATAAAAAGAATTAATAGGAGGGAAAATGTTAGAAAAATATGCATTTAAATATATGTGAAATGCTAGTTTAAAAGCAAAGTAATATGTAGTGCATTTTATTCTATTAATGATATAACAAAAAGGCTGAATTCATGTGTAATTGCAAGTAGTTTTGAAACTGCAGTGTGGCTTGTAGCAAACTGACCTCTGGCCCTGGCAGCTGCCAGCTCAGCAAGTTTTAATGTTTATGCTTTTCACAAGTGATTATCTGCTGGGTCAGGAAATTGAATATGTGAAATAATGAAATATTCTGCTCTTTCCTGCTGGGGTGATTTGGCCTTGTATATGTGTTACTAAGATAGCATGCAGCTGTTGGGAAAGTGTTACAGGGAACAAAGAAGTGTATTAAAAGACTGAATCTGCTATTGTATTCGGACTAGTTTGAAGCCTTGAAGAAGTAACTTTACAGAAAGTCATTATGTCTGACCAGATGGATAGCAAGGCCGTATTGTTACCAGAGGAAAGCTTTTTTTAAATATACAGCATCAGCAATATTTTATGAGTAAAGGACTGTAAGCTAAAGTGATGTAGATGCCCTGTGACATACCACGTCAGAAAGGTGGGCACAACTTGAATGTAATACTATAAAAATTGTATACTTCCTGTTTCATGTCAGACAAAATTCTGTACTTGTACGTTTTTTTGCCTCCTGGTGTACACTAGTAAACTTTTAAACCTGAACCTCCTGTGTATTGAACTCTTGATTTTATTTAACAAAATCCTTCAAAGCTAGTTATGAAAACAAAATCGTCACTGATTCTAAAGACAACCACAAAGCATTCTATAGCTATGTCAAAAATCTCAATGGCAACACTCAGATCTGCTCTGAGTTACAGCACAATGGCACTAAATATACAGACCCAACTGATATTGCCAACATGCTGGCAGATAGGTTCAGTGCTAACTTTACCCCCCTCTCACCCCCTAAAGAGCCCATCTCTATACCGGAAGAATGCAAAGTTCCTGTAATCACGGCTGCATAGGTAAAAAACACACTCTCCAAAGCCAAGAACACAGCATCCATGGGATCAGACAGCATCACAGGCTGCGTTCTACATGAACTACAGAACAAAATGGCACCCTACCTAAGTACCATGTTCAATCATAGCCTCACCTCAGGCTGTGTGCCTGCTGAATGGTGCACAGTGACGGTTATCCCACTCCACAAGGGGGGAGCCACCACGGACCCTGGGAGCTACCGCCTCATTAGCCTGATGAGCCTGGTCTGCAAGGGCATGGAATGTATCATCATGGAACTTATAAACAAAGACATTGGTAATCTCCAAACTATGGACCCCACCCAGTTCGGGTTTGTAAAAGGCAGATCATGTCTCCTAAACCTGATAGACTCCTTTGAAGCAGTCACCAAAGCTGTAGACGAGGGTAAGGTGGTTCACATAGCCTATCTAGATCTTGCCAAGGCTTTCGACACCATCCCCCACTCTGGAATTATGGATAAGCTCATTAAACTAGGTATAAATTTCTATATCACAAGATGGGTTGCCAACTGGCTCACTGACAGAACCCACACTGTGAAAGTAGCAGACTTCAAATCCGACTTCAGACCAGTGACAAGTGGAATACTACAGGGTTCAGTCCTGGGTCCTCTCCTGTTTGGTATCTATTTCTCTGAAGTACAGGCTAACACAGAAGGTCTTTGGCTAACGAAGTTCGCAGATGACTGCAAACTAGGAGCCATAATCGAAACTCCTAATGATGTGGACATCCTACAAAAAGGCCTCACTGCGACAGATGCCTGGTGTCAAAGCCATGGCCTCAAGCTCAGTGCTAAAAATTGCATTGTCATTCCCTTTGGTAATAACTGTACCCATGAACTACAACATAGGCGGTAGTATACTTAACACTGAAAGTGTGATAATAGACCTTGGGACACAGGTGGACAGTAGTCTCTCCTTTGATAATCACATTGCCACAGTAGTCAGGAAATCCTTCTACATGGCACACCTCATCACAAAAGGTTTCTCATCCAGAAAAAAAGAGTTCATTGTTCCCTTCTACTCATCACTCATTAGACCCATTATAGAGTACAACTCCCCTTTTGGTATGTACCTCACAAGACATCTACAACAACTGGAAAGGTGGCAGAAATACCTCACAAAGAGGATTACTGGCCTCAAACAGATGCCCTACATGGACCGTCTCAAAAAACCTCAGCTTTACTCCGTCGCATATCGCCTACTCAGAGGTGATCTCTGCCTAACATACAATGCTATGTCAAACCCAGAGCTGTTGGACATGCTCCACTTAAAGAAATCCCAATCCCTCCGAGCTACATGCTCTAGGGACTTAAACCTTGTCACCACAATAAACAGAACATGCCGGAGGGATAGATTCCTGTCCCAGAGACTTCCCATACTTTGGAATAAACTACCTATCTATATCAAACAAAGCTCCTCATTAGCACTCTTCAAGAAAAATCTTGATGATTGGATAGGAAATAGGAAATTCACCCCGGGGATCACTTCTGTGGCTCTGCTCAACAGTGGCACAGGAAAATAATTATCTTTGGTGGTAAAAGCCAGGGTACCTTTTTGGCTGGGCTTGTATAGGCCCCAGGGACGATAGCCTAGTACCTACCTATGAACCTATGATCAAGCATTCCCCACTAGAAGAGTGCATTTGTGAGCACATTAATTATTGAACATATCAACAAACCACAGCCATTGCTTAAACATGTAGTTTCTTCACAGCATTACAAATCATAGCCCTTTGTAGTGCTTATGTTTACTATGTGGCCACAACTACTTGTTGCTTTTTACATTTTCATTTCAAACTTATTTCAATAAAGTATATATCCCTCAACACCATGCTGTATTCATTTTCACTGCTCTTTTTGCACAGCTACTGTCACGTGCCAAAATACCATTGCACTTTTTCTCACACACACGCGCGCACACACACACGCACGCGCATGCGCATGGACGCACACGCGCACACACACACTTTGCTTAACCATTGACAAAGAAAATAAGGGACTCAGAAAATCAAGAATATAATTGGTATGGTAGTCAAGAAAAGCTGGCCCTATTTGCAGATAATATTATTTTATATCTGATAAAACTAGAAAAGGACATTACAGTGTCATGGAACATTTTGAGACAGTTTCAAATCTTTTTGGGATACAAAATTAATGAAGGTAAAACAAAGGCAGTACATTATGTACCCACACATGAATTGGCTGAGCAATATCCATATTCTTTGGGACATGATACAATGAAGTATTTAGGAGAATGGATTAAAAATTATTCCGGTGTTGCACCTCAGGATATGTGGGAAGAGACTAAACAAAGAAAGTGGAAGCTTTGTTATATGGATATCAGTAGTAAGATACAAGCAGTTAAAATGTTTTTAGTACCTTTAGTTTTACACACAAGTCAGACAGGAGAAGCTGTGGATAGAAATTAAAGAGCTGAAGGATTTTATCTGGGAGGGGAAGATGGCAAGAGTCAAGTGGGATAAGCGGATTCTTCCAACAGAACAATGCAGATCGGGATTAATGAAGGGGTATTTCAGAGCTACACAGTTAAGGCTCCTATACATAGCACAAGCAGAAAACTATAATTCAAAGTGGAAAAGAATGATGATGAAACGGTGGGGGGAGCTGAAGAAACAAGGACAGACAGGGATTTTGGATACAGACCTTTAAGAAGAATAAAAATAATCTTGCAGAATATTATATTCATAAAGTAGCAGAAAGTATTCTAAGAACTAAGCTAACACGGGAATGGAGAAAGGAGATTCTGCAGATAGGATGACTGCAATTATGAATACAGACAATAGGCAAGAGGAGGCTGGAATTTATTGGAGAAAACTAGCAAAGGAACTAAGGAACCAAGGTATTGGGAGCAAATAACTAGAGAGGGGAAGGTAATAGAATGGGAAGACAAGAATTTATTTGGACTGCAGGATACAAATTGCCTTCCCTATTAAGGATTGACATCAAAGTATAGGCAAAAAGAAAGAAATAAGGGGTCCTAAATGAGAGACAATTACTGGTAGAGTTTTTATTAGAATCTAGAACAAAAGCTGCTGTTAAAAAAGGAATAATTAGTAGAGCATATAAAATATTGCACGATAACTATAAGAATCAGTCAGAGGAGGTTATAAAGGATTGGGAAGACAGACTGGATAAGCAACTTGCAAAGAAACAATGGGGATATATATATATATATATATATATATGTGTGTGTGTATAATCTCTATATATATATATATATATATATATATATATATATATATATATATATATATATATATATATATGTATATATATATATATATATATATATATATATATATATATATATGTGTGTGTGTGTGTCTCCCAAATATGCAACAAAATCTAGAAGATTTAGGATTTTTGCTTGGAGATGTTTGCATAAATATTTTTATACTCCAAGCAGACACCAGAGAATTGTTTTCCTGAGGTAGACAGACAAATGTTGGAGGTGTACTAGGGAAGAAAGAGATATCTGGGAACATATTTTCTGGGAGTGGAATGAGTTTGCAGACTTTAAGGATTTCATGCAGATGCAGACTGCTCTGTTAGAGATACTGGGTGAAGAAACTGGTGTAACTAGGGAAATGATTTTTCTGAATTATGATACAGAATCAGAATTGCCTAGACATATTAAGATCTTGCCGAGTCTAATTATGCTGGCTGCCAAAAAAGCAGTTACTAGAAAATGGAAATCAAAGTATAAACTAACTGTACCAGAAGTAGTGAATATAATAACAGAGACAAAACAACTCAAATTGGGATCTTTAGAAAAGGGTAGGAGATAATCACAAAGGAAAAAAAATGGGAATTGTGGGAACAATACATACAGGGAGGAATGTTTAAAAGGAGGCAGGATTTGAATGAGCTATGTAATGTTTGAATGACAATGATTGGATAGATTATAAGTGATGTATAATGTTTGCTGCTAGAATTGTGTCAATATGATTTGTGATGTAAAATGCTTGCAAATGGGATTGTGTCAATATGGTTTGTTTTCATTTATATAAATGTATGACTGCCTATGTCATATGTGATAATTTAATAAATATGTTTCTTGTTTAAAAAAGTGTCTAAATGCTCCAGTTATTGAGTTCAGGGACCTTTATTTTATATATATATATATATATATATATATATATATATATATATATATATATATATATATATATATATATATATATATATATATATATATATATATACCTGTTGAATGTTGCAGCTTTTTCTTGTGTGTGATAGTCGCATGTGCACATGTCCTCTTTCTCTGTCTGTACAGCCATTTGTGTTATGTGTCAGTATCTTTGGATGTGTGATACCCTTGGATACATGTAGATAACACATTGATTTCTGCATAGTTCTGTGTGTGTGTGTGTGTGTGTGTGTGTGTGTGTGTGTGTGTGTGTGTGTGTGTATGTTTGTGTTTGTGTGTGTGTGTGTGTGTGTGTGTGTGTGTGTGTGTGTGTGTGTGTGTGTGTGTGTGTGTGTATGTGTGCATGCATGCATATGTACTCCTATTGTTCACATGTTGTTTTCTTTCTGAATTTGCAGATCAGATATTCCTATCAGCAGTACATATCATATGGCACTCCAAATAGTACTACAGTGTTTAACTAGGTACCTTCTTCTGGGGAGTGAACAATGTATACTGTGTACATATCATCATATTTTGTGATTCATCATTAATTTCTGTGTACATTGTGTTTGTAGGCCCTGATATTTATCATTATTTCCTACACTGTTGACTACAACATAACATGTAGTCACCATTTCTAACTACATGGTCATAGGTTCATAGATGTGTACTAGGCTAATGACCCTGGAGCCTTTACAAGCCTAGCCCATAGAAGTGCCCTGGCATTGTGCCACCTGACCTTAGTTCAAAGTGCCTCTATCAAGTAGAGCCACTGGAGTGATCCCCGGTGTGCCTATTTCCCATTCACTCTCAAGATTTCTCTTGAAGAGGGCCAGTGAGGTGCTCTGCTTCACAGTTATGGGAAGTCGGTTCCAGAGCCTGGGCAGTCTATGGGTTATGAACCTGTCCCTCCAGCATGTTCTGTTGATTGTGGTAATGAAGTTAAGGTCTCTGGAGCATGTGGTGCAGAGGTATTGGGATGTCTTTAGATGTAGCATTTCTAACAGAGCCTGGTGAGACATGGCTTTGTAAGTCAAGCAGAGATCACCTCTTAGTAGGCGATATGAGACAGAGAATAGCTGGAGTTTTTTTGAGTCTGTCCATGTAGGACATGTGTTTAAGGCCTAGGATCCTCTTCAGAGGTACTTATGTGGCCTCTCCATCTGTTACAGGTGTCTAGTGAGGTACATGCCAAATGGGACATTATACTCTATGATTTGTCTAATGAGGGAAGACTATAGAGAGATGATGACCTCTTTATTCCTGGATGCAAAACCCTTGGTAATGAGATGGGCCACATAGAAGGACTTTCTGACCACAGTGGCAATGTGGTGGTCGAAGGAGAGGTTGCTGTCAACCTGTATCCCCAGATCTCTTATAAGGCCTTCCGTGTTCAGTGGGCTCCCATCAATGTGGTAATTAGTGAAAGCTGAGTTTTTCCCAAAGGGTCGACGATGCATTTTTCGGCATTAAGCTTAAGGCCATGGTTTTAACACCAGTCATTGCTCTCAGTGAGGCCTTTCTGTAGGATGCCTGCATCACTTGGGGAGTTAATAATGGCTTCCTGCTTGCAGTCATCATGAGTCCCTCTGTGTTGGCCTGGACTTCTGAGAAGTAGATGCCAAACAGGAGTGGACCCAGGACCAATCCCTGTGGGACTCCACTTGTGACTGGTCAGCAGTCTGACATGGAGTTCGCTACTTTCACACTGTGGGTTCTGTCTGTGAGCCAATATGCAACCCACCTAATGATATAGGGGTTGATGCCTAGTTTGGTGAGTTTATTAATAATTCCTGAATGAGGAATGGTAGCAAAGGCCTTGGCCAGATCGAGGTAGGCTGTATGAACTGCCTTACCCTCATCCAAAGCTCTGGTGACTGACTCAAAGAAGTCAACCAGGTTGAGCAGGCATGAGCTACATTTTACAAAACCAAATTGCGTGGGATCTAGAGATTGGAGATTCCCTATATCCTTGTTAATTAGGTCCATGATGATGCACTCCATAGCCTTACATATCAGATTCATCAGGCTAATGGGGTGATAATTTCCAGGGTCTGTAGTCGCCCCTCCTTTCTGGAGAGTGGTGACTGTAGCAGTGTGCCGTTCGGTAGTGACAAAGCCTGAGCTGAGGATGTGAGTGAAGAGGGCACACAGATGTGGTGCCTGTTCACTTTGTAATTCATGTAGAACACAGCCAGGGATATTCTTGGGTCCCATGGAAGCTGTATTCTTGGCCTTGGACAATGCAGCTTTAACCTGTGCTGCAGTAATGCTGGGTGCCTGGCATTCTTCGGGTATTTAGATTGGTCCTTTAGAGGGGAGAGAGGGGTAAAGTTGGCACTGAATCTGTCGGCCAGTATGTTAGCAATATCTATTGGCTCAGTATAAGAGGTACCATTGTACAGTATCTCAGAGCAAATCTGGGTATTGCCGTGGAAATTCTTGTTATAACTACAGAAGGCTTTGTGGTTGTTTTTAGTGTCTGCCGCAATTCTGTCTTCATAACTGGCTTTGGAGGTTTTGATGAGGGATCTCAACTTTTTATTGAGGCTAATAAGAGAATTTTCCAGTCTTGGGACTTCACCTTTTTCCTGCAACAGTTTTTCCTTCTGTTGTAGAGTTTATTAATGGCAGGGGACCACCATATTGGCTTCCTTTGTTTGGAGGAGAGCGTCTTAATTCTGTTGGGTATGGCTAGTTCCATGCATTTATGTACATGTTTGTACAGTGCATTGGTGCATGATTTGGCAGTCATGCATCTATTTTCCATTGGCATTGGTGCCGTGAAGTTAGCCACCTCTGTATTTAATTGTCCAAAGTCAGCTTTGGAGAAGTTTTTCATGGTGGATACCTTTGTGGGGGGTGTGGGTGAGATGTGGATTTCCATGGTGATTAGTTTGTGGTTGGATCTAACCAAGATGGAATTGACTATTGATGTAGAGCAATGGTTGCCCATGTTAGGCATTGGAACTGATGAATTTCAGGAAGTGCTTGGTTGGATCTGAATAGTTTCCAGGGTGCTTAGGAATGTGGAGTGAAAGTCTTGGGATATATTTGGGGACCTAGAGCAGGCTACGATCTGAATCGCCATCTTACCCAATGTTAGTTATAGCTAGAGTATCTCAGATGCGTTATGCTGGGCTACTAGTCTGGAGGTGTGCATATCCTTTATGAATATGGAGACACCATGTTCTGGGGCCGAAAGGTGTGGAATGAGGTAGAGTCTGGTAGCTCAGGGGTGCTTTCTGCTGCTTTAAACCAGGTCTCCGTTACAGGACAAATGTCGATGATCTCCATTTTGAGGAGTGCTTCAAGTGAGTGCATCTTGAGATTTAGACTTCTAGCAATGAGCAGCATGACCCTCAGATTGCATTTATTTATAGCTGTTATAGTGGTAATTTGGTCTTTGGAACACCGCCTAAAAAAGGCTCTATAGTGGTGGCAAGAGCCTTAGCGAGTACCCAGAAACCTCAGGGTGACATATGCAGCCCATCTCTGGCAAAGCATCAAGGTCTGTCAATCATGTCATCCCAAGCAGACAGATACTGGATCCCCTTAGAATGACACCAGAAACTTAGCCAATTGTTGAAGTCAATCATTTTCTGTTTGTATTGCGGTATCATTCTGAGCAATGGTAGGATGCTGCTCAGGGCTAGGGTGTTACCTGCCTGGGCCACATAATCTGAGAGCCCCACCATGTTTCTTTTCATGTAGTCCAGGGAGGTGAATCTCAGGTCATTCACACCCACATGGACAATGACAGAGTCATACCTGTACTTGTTGTGGAGTGCGTGTGTTATGTGTCAGATTATGGCACCTGATAGACAGCTGACTGTTACCTTCTCCTTATTCAACCTAGTGAGTGGGACATCAGTGTGCCTCACTGTTGAGTCACCTATGATTATTGTATTGGGTAAGCTGTTTTGCCTTAGAGCATAGGTTGAGGGGCACACTGTGTAGGTGAACTATGCGTCTTGTGGTTTGTGCTGTGTTGTGGTGGTCGAGTGTGTTTCTGCCTTGGAGGTCTCTGCTGTTTGGGTAGATTTCTATTGAGAACCTCCATGAAGGTGGGTGTGTGGTTTGTGTTTTTATGTGAGGGATTATCTTTACAGTCTGATAGATAGCAGCATTGCAAGATTGCTTTACTTCATATTGCTTTCTATACCACAGTGTATCACACCTGTTGCCAATTTCTGTAACTTGCATTTCATTGCTTCTAATAAGACTACACTGTATGACTCCCTGATAGTGATTTGAAGCAAAGTATCCAAAAGAGTAATCCTATCTCTCTTTTTTTTTTTTGTCTGATGTGTATCTGCTTAAACTCATACAGCTGCTTTCTGTATTACCTGCCCCATTTTGTTTTCTGTTTTGAGAAATCTCTGTATACTCGTGTTTTTACTCTAGGTGGAAGACAGACAAATTATCTAGGCTTCACATTTCATGTGTTTTCTATTGGCTAGTTTGTTTCTTGAGTGATGCTTAAATGCACCGAGTTTATCTGTGGCCTTGTCTTCTCTGATAAGACTCAAGGACTACAAAAACTACAAGTATTGCTTCACGCACACCTGATGATTTGAAACAAAGAAGTAAGGAAAGTAATCCTGTCCCTTTTTGTGTCTGATATATAGCTGCTTAAACTGATAGAGCTGCTTTCTGTATTACCTGATCCATTTAATTTTCTTTTTGAGAAATCCGTTTGGTCTGGTGTTTTTGTTCTAGGTGCATACCTCTAAACGTTCCAGATTTTCACAGAATATCCAGATATTTGCCTCATGTTAAAAAATTTGATTTTCTGTGTTTTTCTGGCAAATCAGTGAGGAATGAATTCACTAAATAATGACAGGCATTTGAGTTTCAGACTTCATAACCTTCAGAAAATGCATGATAATACAAGACCTGCTATTCTACCAACTTTATTAGTAAGAGCAATATTTAAAATGTGTCCCTATTTAGGACTTTGTCTCCCCATTATTTTTTGGCTTTGTCCAGACTTTTAGGAGTTTAAGAGCTATGTCTAGGTGGCAAATAGACAAATTACCTAGGCTTCACATTTCATTTGTTTTTTTCATTGGCTAATTTGTTTCTTGAGTGATACTTAAATACAGAGTATATTTGTGGCCTTGTCTTCTCTAGGGTTGCCAACTTTTCATGTAAAAAAATTCTGGACATGTACATGAAAGCAAAATGCGGTACCCCCCACGCATGCGGTACCCCCCCCCCCCACACACACACGCAGCCAGTCCCATTACTTGGCTATCTCTCCATTTATCCCCAGTTGCCATAAATACTGTTCAAAACTCTGTGTGCATACTGTTTTCGGCTTTACTTCTACAATGATTACAGATACTTGGATTTAATGTAAAACTTTCATTTCGAATTTTACAGCACAAACATTAATAGCCATTTGCTAAACAAGCAATACAGTCTCTCATAAACAGACATAGCTTTACTACTTCTTTGCCTTTAAAACTCACATTCACTGAAACAGCATTGAAACCTACATTCAAAGAAAATGCATCTGGCCAGTGGTGGATTAAGTTTACCTTTGGGTTTTTTCAAATCATAGGCCCCTTGCACACATTTAAAGCCAAGCAAAAGTTCTTTGATTCACCTTCCTGATTGTATTACATTTTAATACATAATAACAGCTACCAGACATGAATTAGCAGCCATCACAACTTTAAGACTGGTACGCTCATGCTCATGTAGACTCTCTAATGAAACAAAACTGGCATATTACTGATATACTTAAATAGCATATATTGCCAGGCTGTGGCAACACAATCCTCTAAAATGTTGGATATGTTAACCGTATGAAAAATGGCCTTATGTTAGTTCGCTTAAACCAATTCACATTAAAAATCCAGAGAGTTCTAATAGGGTACTTGAGTACAAAACACCCACATACATACTGTCCCAGATGACTATGCATGCCCCTTTAGAGAGGGTACATCATCAGATGAGATGTGACAGTGAAGTCTTCACATAAATAAGATAGCCATATTGCTCTTTGACAGACACTGCTGCTCAACAAGCCTCATCAATAATCAGGCAGAAGTAATGCTATAGGTGCTCTTTTCATATACCAACTACCTCTCAAAAATGGTAGATACTTTCCTGTACACTTCTGATTTCTCATTGATAAGCGAATGAAAAACATATGGCTAACGTTCACACACACAAACACATTGCCCTCAACAAGCCTTATTATTTTTGACAGTGATGATGTGATGACAGTAACAGCACCACTTGTTAGACTGTGTGTTAAATTTATAGTTGTAAACATTTTGCCAGTAAGCATTGAAACAAAACACATGAACCAATAATGACAAAACTGCCCAATTCAGAACATGTCAACCATAAATGGCCACTCATACTTATGTCATTAAAACCCATCAGTATCAGTCAATATGCACAATCTCTGCAGAGTGCAGAAGTAAAACATCATCTAAATTCCACATTAAACAAATTGATCTGTAACTAATGAAAAGTTGCTGCTAGCAAACAATTTTATATTTCAGTGTTTCATCTACAAATCAATGCATGCTGCCCTTGAAGAATTGATTGCCTATGTTATGTTAAAAAATGGTAAGCTGCCGGTAATATTGCAATAAGAAATGGATGGCAAACTGAAAACAGGTTCATAGTTACTACTAGGCATCATAGGAGGACATACTCTCAGGACTGCAGCACCCTGCCCCATTAAAATGCAACACAGTATGAGCTGAGGGGAAAAAAAAAAAAAACTTACATGTGCCGCAGTGTTGGATTAGAGAAAACTCAGAGCAAACTCTGAGTGGACTCATGCTTTGCCTGGGGCTTTTCAGCATACAGTCCGTCTTCTTTATAATTAAAATTCCGCTTGCGCAGAAGACAGTGAGTAGACAGACATAAACAGTCACAAAGACACTGTTTTCGTCATCTGCACCTGGAAGCAAAGGGCGTTCTTAAAGAAGAATTCCCCTAAAAAAAACAAAATGTAATTTTTTTAAACTAAACAAAAATGTGCACAGTGCACCATTTTTTCCGGACAACACAGGCATTTTCCGTTCTTCCGGACAGTGTCCCTTAATTCTGGACAGTCCGGAAGAATTCTGGATGGTTGGCAACCCTAGTCTTCTCTGATAAGACTCAATGCCTACAAAAATTACAAGCACTGTTTGACTCTCTGCTGGTGATTTGAAACAAAGAAGCCATGGATGTCATCCTGTTTCTTTTTGTGTATGTTGTGTAGTTACTTAAATTGATAGAGCTGCTTTCTATAGTACCTGTTCCATTTTGTTTTCTGTTTTGGGACATCTGTTTGGCCTGCTGTTTTGTTCTAAGTGGCAGATATGCAAATTACTAGGTTTCACATTTCATACATTGTTTCACTGATTAGTTTGTTTCTTTAGTGATACTTAAATACACTGAGTATATCTGTGTCCTTTTCTTCTTTGATTAGTCACCTTATCTTGTTTTTAGGGCCTGTATAAATTTGGCACAGCTGAGTGACCCTTGGCTCATTTCCACAAAGCAAAGAACTTTTATTGAATAATCACACTTTTATAAGCTATTTGAAGTACACTGCTGCTGATATCTTGAATTACTGATTGCCTCTTCTTGTGCCTTTCTTTATTTTTGTTTAACTTTGTTTGTGGTAGCATTGCACTTGGGACACTCTTTTACTGTGTTTTTACATTTGGAGGACTGGGATTATTCATCTTGCAGCAGTAGGTGTTTAAATGGTCTATATGAGTTGGGTAACACACATAAGTTCTCTAAGTGTAGTACTTTTATTGGCCAGAGGGCTCAGTAGTCAGTTTTCTGTGTTTTTAGTGCTGGTATAAATTTGTCTGATTTGTGAGGAGCTGCTCACTATGGCAGTGCCCTGTACAGATGCAAGTGTCTAGAAACAAGTTTTCCCTATAGAACTGCCCATAAGGCTGTAGTATAGTGCAAGTACCTTTCAAACTGACAAGCTTAGAGCATCTAGTTTGCATGTTGAGTGGCAATGCCATTAAATTTAGTAGGATTTAGTATTTTATAGCTATGTCTGCATCCAATCTCCTCCCGAAAAAGCACCCTTAATAACCTTCTGTTAACTCCCGTACACCACATCCATGTAGATCACCAATTAGGAGGACCAGACAACATGGATATGCCATTTCCTAAATTCTCCTTTCTCCATCTCCTTTGTTATAGCAGTTTTATTCATAGTGTTTTATTTTACCATGTATCAGTTTACTTCATTATCTCTTGTGGTTTTACTGACAGATTAAAGTAATAGGCACAGTATGCAAGAGTACATACACAATATAAATGGAGGCTAAACTCTTGCATACAAGCACAAATCATGTTGTAAAAAACAAGCAAACAATGCCTTCCACACCTAGATCAGCATATGCTGACGCACTTATGTGCAATCTTTCTAAAGAGCAAAAATCTCCTAGACCACCCATCAGCGAAGCTTATACTCAGCAAACCCCAAAACACACAACAAAAGCAACACCTAACAACTCTATACATACAGCCACACTCAATAGAGCCCTAGATAAAAAGCCAGTAACGCAAGCAACACACTTCCCAGGGCTGTACTAACAGGGGACTCCATTGTGAAACATACTGATGACCCTCTAACCAGGCTGAACAACGAGACAATAATACTTCTGGAGCCAGGATCCTCCAAGTTGCATACACACTCAAGTCACTGCACCACAGATATTAGTATGATTCCATCATAGTCCAGGTGTAAATTACCTGAGATGTACCTCCCTAGACTATATGAAGAGAGACATTGTACAGCTCTCTGTGTCTCAGGCTGGTATGGGCCTAGAATTGAGCAGCATATTATCTTCACCAAGGATGATTCCGCAACACAAACAAAAGATGATTGATTTTAATAAGTTTGGTGTCATTCTAAGGGGATTCACTATTTCTCAGCATGGGAAGATATGGTTAACAGACCACATTGCTTTCTCAAGGATGGTCTGCACCTGTCCTGTAAAGTTTAGAATTCTGGCTAAAACTTTATGCTCCTTGAAAGAGCCTTTTTTAGGCAAAATCTACTCATCTGAAACTCCTGGTGATACTGCTGAATGCCAGGAGCCTAAACAAAAACAAAAAAAAAAAAAAAAAAAAAAAACACTCCGTCCAAGCCCTACTCACTCTGGAGAATAGAGATATCTGTGCAGTTACTAAGAAGTGTTTTAAAGCAGCAGAGAGTAACCCAGCCTTGCAAATTTTCAGTTCTTTCTACAACTGTAGACCAGTAGATATACAGACATAGATTAAAAGAGGAGGTATCTTAATATACATCAGTAATAATCACATCTCTAAGTTAGTTAAACAGGATGACATGCTGGAGTTTCTCCACGTGCAGGTCACTATAGATAAAATCCGGTACCACATCCTAATAAGCTATACATCATCCTCTCTGTCCCACAAAACTCATAGCACATATTTAAACCTACTGGAGACACTCACCATCCTACATAACACCTAACTCATGGAAGACTTTATTACCCCTGTATAGACTGGGTATCCTATGTGGCCTCAAATCTGCAAGCACAGAGATTCTTGGACTTTATAAATACAAACACCCTTGACCAGTTACTGCATATGCCCACTAGATGTTTCAAAATATTGGACCTCATACTCACAATTATGGAAGAATGCTGTACCTCCCTCCCCCCAGTGTCACATTCTTCTTGGTAAGGTCCAGCCATAAAGCTGTCTCCTTCAAAATTGAATTCAACTCAGTAACCCCAGAAACCCAGTAACAGTTGGGAACTATTCCAAGGGAAACTGCCTTTATTAAGCAATAGTATGTCAAAATTCAATGCCCCTCCAAACTCAGAGAACACAGCAGCCTATGCAAAATTGTTCACAGAAACTTCGTACAATGATGTCAATGGCTGCATAGTGGCTGCTGTACCTACCAGGAGTTAGCCCAAATATAACTCCAAAAACAAACCACCCTGGAGGCATCCCAAATTAAATAGATTATATAGCAAAAGGAAAGAAAATCATGGCTAAAATCGAGAAGTGCAACTCCCACAAAGATAACAATTCTCTCATCAAATTAAACAGGCAACTAAGAAGGCAAAGTAAGTCAAATAAATCCAACTTTGAGGTCAAGATAGCATCCCAGCTAAAAGAACACCATAAGGTCTTCTTCAGCTATGTCAGAAACCTCAAAGGCAGTGCACAGCAGTGTGCTGAACTGGTGGTTAATGGTATTACAATCACTGAGGTGGGAGATATAGCAAATCTGTTGGCTGACAAATTCAATTCCAACTTTACTACCTACTCACTCCCAACCCTCTCCCCCCCGAGAAATGTCTTCAAACATAACCTCTCAAACTATAAAAAGAGAGCATGCTCTGGCTGTGTTTGCTAAGGTAAAGAATACAGCCTCAGTGGTACCTGATAATATCCCAGGATGCCTCCTGAATAGTCTAAAACATGGTCACTGAAGTTACTATATAACTATAGTCTCAAAACAGGCTTCATGCCATGATAATGGAGGACTGCAACGGTCGTTCCACTGCTTAAGGTCAGACCATCAACAGATCCCAGAAACTACAGCCTCATTAGTTTGACTGGTCTTATTTATTTATTTATTTATTTCAGTTTGTTAACCGGGAAAGTCCATTGGGCCAAGGTAGCCCGTTTTCAATGGTGGCCCGAGGAGAAAAGCTCCAGACAGAAAGACAATATACAATATACAATGTATTAGTACAGCATATGAGAACAACAGTTTAACATTCAATATACAGCAAGGCAAGATTTTACATATCTTGAAATATATGAGCCGAGTCAATCACTTATAAGATATTAACAAAAACAATAAATTTATGTTCATTTAATACACTACATGTATTTAGGCAAAGGAATTTTAGAGAGATGAAATGAAGCAGTGGCAAAGATTAGAGTAGAATAGAATAGGGATAGGTATCAAAGCTATGGAAATAATTATCATGGAAATGATCAACAAAGACATAGGAGACATTCTGACACTGGATCCATTCCAGTTTATCCTTGCCAAGGGAAGGTAGGGTTGCTACCTTTTCAAATGGCCAAAGTGGGACATTTTTGGTACAAACATCAGATTTTACAGGCCGACACATACCCATGGTCAGTACAAAGGTTACAACTTAACTTTTTGCCTAAATAAAAGCTTATTCTTGTAGTATTTTAGTTGCTTATTCTGTTTCTTATAACATTTAGGTATTTTAGATACAGAATAACTGTTTTATGCAACTATTACATAAAATATAGGAAATAATTTTGTCCTAAAATCTCAGGACATTTGCCATTTTTACATTTTTTTTGTCAGGACACAACTGCCCAAAGAGGGACTGTCCCTCACAAAGTGGGACAGGTGGTAACCCTAAGGAAAGGTCATGTCTACTGAACCTGGTGAACTTCTTTGAGAAGGTCTTCAAGGCAATGGATAAGGGTAAAACAGTGCATACTGCCTACCTTGACCTGGTTAAGGCATTTTATACAATACCTCACTTGGGCATTGTTAACAAACTTACAGAATTAAGCATAAATCCTTATACAATGCACTTGATAGCCATCTATCTCACAGATAAGACCTAGGACGTTAGAACTGGTGACACCATCTCCACAAAAAGGCAGGTCACCAGTGGAGTCCCTCAAGTATCCTTGCTGGGCCCACTCCTCTTTGGACTCTACTTCTTGGAAGTCAAGGTGAAAGTCAAAGGCCTCTGCCTGACCATGTTCACAGAAGATTGCAAACTGAGTGCAGTCATAGAATCCTACCAAGATGCAAACATCTTACGAGAGGGTCTAACACGGACAAATGCCTGGTGCTAAAGCCTCAGCGTAAAACTCAATGCCATCCCTGAAAACTATGTCATCGATAAACATCCCTAAGACTTTACCCAGTAGTCAGGGATCTGGGAACACATGTAGACAGTAACTTGGCCTTCAACCAACATGTGTCCAAGGAAGTAGGGAAATCCTTCTGTGTTGCCTATAAGTAAGGGCATGACATCTACATCCAGGGAAGTCATTGTACTACTATACTAGGCCATCATCATAACCATCATTGAGTAATAATGACCCTTTGATATATACCTGACCAGATACGTGCACAACTAGAATGTCCACAAATGTTCCTTACATAAAAGAATACAGGGCATAAACACAGTGTTGTATGTAGACCACCTCAAATCCCTATCTGTATATTTGGTTTCCTACAGACTATTGAGAGATGATCTGTGCCTGGCATTCAAGGCTTCTATAGACCCTGCTCTGATTAATACTTTACACATTTACAAAACAAACAGCATCAGAACTACTAGATCTAAAGACCTAAATTTTGCTTGCAACATAAATAGGACATGTTAGAGAGATAAGTATTTCAGAGAATTCTCATTCTCTGGAATAGGCTCCCCATACACATGAAACAATGTCCCACCCTAACCTTTTTTAAGTGAAACTTGGACCATTGGATGGGAAATTGAAAATTCATCCCTGCTCTGGCATCTAAATCTCTGATGGACACTGGTAGTCAGTAAATCATGTCATAACCAAAAATCACCCCATATAAATATCTAAAACATATAACTTGTGGGACACATTTGGTTTGCATGGCTAGGCTTTTAAAGGCCCCTGTGGTCCTTAGCCTAGTATATACCTTTGAATACAATAAATTACTGTATCTGAAGTTGTTGTTATTGTTGTTGCTGTCTTTCGGCTTTTCCTGGTTAGGGGTCGCCACAGCGGAACTCTGGGTGGCTAATGATTGACAGTAGATTTTGACGAACGCCGAGGTGCCAGCTCAGTGTTCAACCTTCAACTAAGACACGCCCATTTATGCATGTCTTTCAAACACCCACCCAACTGTGGGGAGTTCATGCAGACTCCACACAGAAGGCACTCCCCGCACTCCAGCCGAGAATCGAACGGGAGAACCTCT
Source organism: Protopterus annectens (assembly GCF_019279795.1). Lineage (NCBI taxonomy): Eukaryota > Metazoa > Chordata > Ceratodontiformes > Protopteridae > Protopterus > Protopterus annectens. The sequence continues at coordinate 1,043,206,691 of NC_056741.1, forward strand.
TGCTGTCAGGTAGCAACGCTACCACTGCACTACCACGGATAAATTGAAGTACAGTCTTTTTTTCCTGAGTATACACACATTAAACAGCTTATCAGGAACATCCCTTCATACCTCATCTGTCCTATGTACAGTGTCCAGCATGGGACTAGTAACCCTGCAGTTCCATACATTAACAGTCACAACAATATACTAAGTTGGACATTTGGACATGACTGAGATGGTGGATATTCTGCCAGAGGAATTAAATCAGGTATGCAAAATGACAAAATGGCTCTCATTTGTTGCAGATGAATTTCTTCAACTTCAAAGAGTCCACTCATCACCGAGTAATGTGCTGACTAGACAAAATCTGATATTGCTGCATGTTCGCTAGGTCTCATCCCACTTTCTTCAACATAATAAAAATCTTTCTGTAGATTATCTTTCCGTAAATTGTTTTCAGAACCACATCCTTTGTATATATCCTGATAAACTAATGCTGTATTTGTTCCCTTCTGGGAGAGAACCATTTGGACCATATATTCTCTTTGAGTGCCAAGAGTTGTGTCATTATTTGCAGTGGAATGGATTTTTTCTGTTAAGCCTTAACTTCTTGTGCATGTCTGCTATGCTTGAGATAGGCATGGTGCTGGATTGCTACTCTCCCACAAAAGATATAAACCTACAAATGATGCCACCTCATGGGATAAACATTTGGGACACATTGTTCTGGTCTCCACTAGGGAATCAGTGCATCCTGTGTGCATGCACTTTATCCCTCCTCCTGACAGAGGGAAGGGGCACTGACCCCTCATTCCTCTGCCTGCATGCCAGTTCCTAAAGGTGCTCCACTTGTTAAGCAAAGTTAGATTACCTAGGGTGTACTTGTTGATTTATCCCTCTATGTCAACTGAGCTGATATTTGTCAGAGTTCTGAGTTCAGTTTTAATTGCCAATTCCTATCCTTTCATTTCGCAGAAGACGTCTGAGCACTTACTCCAAGAGGATAAGTATATCTTGAAGGGAACTTTAAGGTCAGGAACTGCAAGGTTAAATTATATATGGACCCAACTGATGATGTCAAACTGGAAGACAAATCCAATCATTTATAGAGCTACTGGACCATCAAATGAATATCTCTTACAGCATCACCACCAAAACCCAAACACTCTGACCAAGCCAGGATATGTGCTGATCTGTCAGTGTTAACATGGACATTTTAAGAGAAGGCCATATAAGTTACACCACAGAGGATATCATTCATGTCCTGAATGGTATTGCAGTGTTTTGCAAGCTGAACTGCAATTGCAAATTAGTAGATGCTGTATTACTACTGCACTTCTTGGACTGCCCTGTTACAAACAGCTTAGCATTTGCTTTAATTCTTCAGCTAAGTTATTTCAAAAATGCATACAACAAGCTCTTTAAGGCATACTAGGCACCAAAAACTTCTGTGATGAAGTTATGGAACAAGGCAAGACTCAGAAGGATCACGATGTGCTATCTCAGCTGTTCTTTAGCACTTTTGAGACTGTGTACTCGTATTGATTTGTTTTCTGTACATATGGCATCTTTCCAGACTTGAAGAAAGTCATTACCATACACAGTGCACGGGAACTCACTGATCTGACTGTAGTCCATGGATTTCCTGGCATTGTCAGCATTGTCAGTATACATTTTGTTTATAGGTTAAAGGTTTGCATGTAAGTACTAGGCTAGCTGCCATTGCAGGCCATTTTAAGTCTAATCAGTTTCCCTTTTTGTGCTCAAAATAACCTATCCCATTTAGTTATAGATTGGCCTTACCCATCCTGTGGTTGATAATTACACATTACCCCTAATGAGAATAAATGGGATCATGCCATTCATAATTTGAGGGGATCCATGCATGGGATAAAGCATTTAGGACCTGCATTTGTCCATTGGTAGTACAGTGGACAGTCCTGGAGTAAATTGTGTTTTTCCCATCCATAGATCTAAGTTGTGCTTGCAAATGGACAGGGTTGAACTTTGCTTTATGTAGATGTGGAGTCTGTTCCACAACAGTAGTATCCATTGTGAAATATACCTATCCCTCCAAACCATTCTGTTGATGTTGCAGAAGAGGTTTAGATCTCTAGTCTGAGTATTTATGATGGCATTTGACTTGCTAATGTGTAGTAAATCCATCAGTAATGGGTCGGAGGTTGCCTTGTATGCCAGATACAGGTCACCTCTTAGTAGTCTGTAGGGGTTTACTATTAAATGTCCGAAGTGCCTGTGCTCGACTGGCATGTGGTCAAAAGACACTTTTCAAATGGGCAGAATGCCGAACCAAAATACACTGACTACACTACAGCGAATGGGTAGTGTAATTCGAGTATCTGAGTTCAGCATTGTGAACGGAGATCGCGGTTCAGTGAGGAACAGGGAATTAACCCATTTCCTCACTGTAGTGTGATCTCAGAGTTGGTATATTTAATTTTCAAGGGGTGTGTGGGGTGCAGGTGGCTGTAGTCCCCCTGCAAAATAGTACAATTAACGTACCATTGACTATAGAGCATGATTAATGTCACCTCCTGCTATGTTGAATACATCGAACTACAGATGTTGATGTATTATTTTCACCATAGCTGCTATTTCGATGTTCCAAATTCAGCATTTTGGGTCGACTGTTGTGACCGGTCGATGAATGCAGTTTTGGAATTTCAATAGTAAACCATCTGTAGGATACGGACTCTTGTGACAAGGCTTTGAGTCAATTCAGTTTGGACATATTGTTCAGGTCTTGTATCCTTTTAGTAAGGCATCTCTGTGGGCCCAGTTGTTGCATGTGTCTGGACATAATTTTCTTGACTTTGCCATAAGTACTGAACTTCTCATTGCATTTACTAATAAAGCCATTCTGTAGCAATGGCCTCAAATGCACCAGAATAGCCACCACAATGAAATCATTGCTTGAGCCCTGAATACTAATATGACTTGTGCTGATTCATTCAAAGGCAATGAGTCAATAGTGAATGTTTGTCTAGGCAACCTTAGTGTAATAATTGAGAAGGATTCCATATAGCCAAACATTTGTAATATCGAATGTCTTTAATACTGGCAGAACTGATCAAAGAATCATTTATTTGCTTCTGCTGGCATTACTTTGTGGGAGGATATAAAACAGATAGGAGTAGGAATTTGTCATTCCCCCACTGTTGTGCAGTTTGCAGTAGGTGTATATAATTAGCAGGGGGTGTGTGTTGGGGGGGGGGGCAGACCACCATGTAAAAAAAGTGAGTTGTTTGTGTGTGTGTGTGTGTGTGTGTGTGTGTGTGTGTGTGTGTGTGTGTGTATATGCGCACTGTTTTGAGTTTTGATCCTTTGGGATCGATGCTTTGACATTTACTCTTTTTGGAGTGAGATATTTTGAAGTAAATCCTATGTAAGATGTGGTGCCAGCAAAAGAACGTTTGCTTATATATCTGACTGCATGATGCAGAGGGATAAAGCTGTAATTGTTACCCAGGTGATCAGGGTCCAATTAGTGGTCCCTCCAATGGAAGAGCCAAAGAGGGATGGAGAGGGGTGAAGGGACATGGGCCAATTACATATCACTGGAGGAGGTGTGTGTATATTTAGGAGCACATGGGGATGTTTAGATTTCTCCAGTGGACACCAGGGATACCAGTTCATGTGCTTTGAAGTTGGTGTATGGGGATGTTTGCTCATGTCCATCAAGAAGTGAGGTACTGCCCAGAATGTACTACCCATTGCTTCTCAGCATAACTGAGAATACTTAGGGACATAAAACAAGAAAAACATGAACCATCCCAGATGACTGCCTGAATGATGGCCCATCCCAGACAGCTCACACTTCAGTGATGAGGAAAGAATGAGCTGACTGGACAGGAGGGTTTTGATACAGGTAGTGGAGGCAAACTATGCCAGAAAATAAAGCAAACCATTTGCATATGCCCACCATGCTGTTACAGATGTTAAGCATCACTCTTCTCAGACCAAAACCCTTTGCTCTTGTGACATTGTATGCAGTTGTGAAAACTTCCATGTGTGTTTTGTGGGGGGTGGGATGTGTTTGGGGGTTGTATAAAGTAAAAAGAACATATGGCAGAGCATTAAGTATTCATCTCCCTATCTTAACTTATATACAAGCTGTCAGATAGAAATAAGTCTCTTGAACTGAAGCCATACCTCTCAACCTCTTAGCACAAGAAATCTAGACAAAGCCTGAAAAAATGGAGGGACAAAGGCCTGAAAATAGTGTCAGTTTTTAAATATTGCTCCTATTAACTTTGAAAGTTGCTAAAATGGCATATTTTATATAATTATATATTTTCTGAGGATATGAGGTCGAAAATTCAAATGTCTATCATTATTTAGTATTATTTAGTGATGTAAATTCTCAGCGATTTGCCAGAAAATAATACATTTTATATGGAACAGGCCAGAAATAATAGGTAAAAATCAAGACATTCTGTGAAAATCTGGACTATTGAGAGGTATGAGTGAGTCCCTAATAATAATTTTTATTCTGCTTGGTCAGAAATGGTCATTCCTGAATCCTTGCATCCCAGTTAATCTAGCTGGTACATGAAATTCATCAAGGCATTGCCAAATAACAAAAGCGCTCTTCCAGGAAAGGGTATGGTAGCCAGACCTGGATCACCAAGTGGAACCATTTCTTCAATATTTTGTTGCTTATTGAGCTAACACTTCCTGTAAATGATAATATCAGGCATGCAGTGGACTAAACTCTCACCACCACTTCAGTAACACCACGTAGACCAGCCTAGATAAAGTGGTGTTGTTGTGTGTGTGACGATTGGGGAGAGATGGATGAAGGTTGCCAGCCTAGTCAAATAGAATTTGATATATAATTCTGGCATTTGTAAATAAATGTAAAATACAGGCATGTTTCTTGAGTGTAAAAGAATACTGTGAAATGAGGAAAATATGTGACGACATTGCACTCTTCTGGCCCAGTGAAGCATGTTGTGACCCTTTCATGTTAGAATTCAGCTCCAGTGCTTCTGGATGAAGGTTTCATGCCTATTGTTTTAAGGCTAAAGTTTATGACCAGAATTTACATGTGGAAGGTGCTTTATTGTTCTGGTTTCTGCTAGTGTGTATATGTGAAATGCCTTGTATTGTTGTAAGTTTCTGAGCAGGTGTTCGATTGCTAAATAATGCAGTTTGTGGCCTGAGAACACAGACCAGGTGTTAAGATGATGCAATATGAATACTGGGAAAACCTAAGTGTCAAAAATGATGTAATTTGGGAGGGCCTTAGAGGCACGTTTGTTAGCAATGTTTCAATACTATTTCTCACAAGAGACTGGAAGCATTTTGATCTTGGATATCTAACTCAGCACTCTGCCTAAGGTCACATGTAAGTTTCTAGCACTGTGATTTCTTGTAGGAGTAGTTAAAGTTAGTAAAGATTAATTAGGTATTTTTCTTTGAAATCAGACCTGTCCTACTGTATTATTTTAAGTTTCTGTGTCATCTCTGAACTCTTAGATATCTCTGTGGTGTAGTAGTTTTGCCTTGTATTTTAATTATTCATTATTAAATATTTTAAAAACCTTCTACCTTTGGCTGGTTTGTGCAGAGATAAGCTCTAGAGTATATTGCATATTTATAGAGGTTATTGTAATAGGCCACTCTAAAGTAAGCCTTGACTGTTAGTCATACTACCATTGGATTATAATATTGCTCAGTAATAATTGGACACCCTTTTAAGGGCCTTTTAGTAGCTGATATTATTAGCTGGGTGGTGGCAGGAATTACTACCGTATGGTCTGGGTAAAGGGGCACAGCTGGAGAATCTGTGTCAGCCTTTCCCAGGAGTGTCTGTGAAGTTGTATAAATACTTATCTCTAAGTGTGTGTGTGTGTGTGTGTGTTGTGTCATCTACTTGGCAGGGACATGAAGCACTGGTTGGACAGAAAGGGTGCTGGAGGTTCTAGCTTGCCCAGCTAGGCTGAGACCTGTACCCTATAGCTGTGCCAGTGAGGAGTCGTATTGGGGAACTGGTGAGCAAGGGAGCAGCCAGCCCCAGACTGACTGTGATCTCTGTGTGCACTTAAGAGGAATTGTACTTTACTGTGTGTATTAGTTATCATTTTCTCTTCTATGAGACAATCTCCCTGGTGTTAATGGTGAGGATTAAGGCTCCTTGATTGCTGGGCCAGGGCACGGTTGTCATAAGTGTTTGGCATACAAATTGGCTTGTAGTGATGTCAGTAGAGCAAATTCCTGTAGCTTATGTACAGTGATCTCTAAAAGTGTTTTGTACTCTAAAACAGCCAAGCAGTGTATATTCAGAGTTCAGATCACAATTGTTTTATTTCTTTTGTTAGTTTAGTGTTAGTCAGGGTGAGCAGGCAGCATGCCAGCAGAGGAGTATGGTGAGCTGACAAGGAACCAGCTGGTGGAGATGTGTCAGGCTAGAAGACTGGTGTATAGAAACCTGACTAAAGCAGACCTGATTGCAGCCTTGGTTACAGCTGCATCAGAAAACAGCAGCCTGGAGGACAATCAGACTAACAGTGGAGATACAATATCCTCGGAGAATGGACAGCTCAACCTTTCTGCAGTGGACTTAAAAATCCAGCTGGAGCTAAAGAGATTTGAGTTGGAGGCCAGGAGTATGGAACTAGAAGCAGCCTTGAAAATGAGGAGCCTAGAAGCTGAAGAACAGTAACGGCAGAGAAACATGAGAGGAAAATACTGACTCTTTGCCAGAGTCATGGAGGTAAAGGGGAAGGGAGTAACCGGACCCCAGAAGCACAAAAGGTCAGTAAATTTCTTTCACAGTTTAAAGAGGGGGATAATTTTGATAGCTTCATTCATATGTTTGAGCGGGTATGTAAACAGTATGAAGTTGACCAAGGGCTCTGGGTATGGTTCCTGACCCCCTTACTCCATGGTAAAGCTATAACTTCTTTAGCAAAAATGTATGACACTGACTTTTGATTATACTGCTGTAAAAATACATTTATTAGAATGTTTTAAGCTAACAACTGAAATGTATAGGAAAATGTTCCGTGAGCATAGACGCAAGGCAGATGAAAATGTATGTGAATATGTTGCTGAACTGATCACTTATTTTCATAGCTGGGTGAGTGGATGTCAGGTCACCACTTTTGAAGGGCTGGCAGACCTTTTGGTAAGGGAACAAGCCCTTAGCACTTTGCCTGAGGACATGAGGATCTGGTCAGCTGATAGACAGTGTGCTACTTCAGAGGAGTTGGGGAAGAAGGGAGACCTATACCTAGCAAGCAGGGCAGCCCTGCACAGGAAAGGGACCCCCAGTACTGCTCATGGGACTAAAGGAACCCATGGTGGGCAGCACAGACTGCCCCAACAGAGTCCACTAGTAGCAGGGGAAGCCACTAGTCTAGGTACACATCCAGGAGCTAGCGTTAAATGTTTTGAATGCAACCAGTGGGGCCATGTGGCATACAGATGTCCATGGAGGCAAGGTGAAGAACCAAAGGTGAGGGAGCCAGTAAGTGGGAAAGACAAAATGGCAACAGTGGGTTGTCTTGAGACAACAAGGGTATGGAACTACCATCCTGCAAATGTCCTGAGAGGGAAGGATTTGGATGAGGCAGTACTATGTACTTATGCAGTTACATGTGGTGAGGCTAGGAGACAAGCATGTGAGTCTGGTAGCCTGAGGGAGACCCAGACAGACTGCGTACTTGCAGCCAGAACTGCTAAGGTGGTTACTTTAGGGAGTGAGCTAATCTGTAGCAGTGAGACTGAATGTGAGCCACAGCTGCTTGTGGGTACTGATGTTCCCTTGGACAGGGTAATTGCAAAGATAAAGGTGAGTAGTAGTACCAGACTACCTGTGGAAGGGGAGCTGGGAAGGGTTACAAGGAGAGACTTGAGACAGACTCAGCTCTCAGACCCTACATTGCAAGTCCTGAGGCAGGTAGCTAGGGAGGCAGCTGATTCTCAAGGGAAGGGGGAATCTGTATACTGGAACAAAGGGTTACTGTACAGAGAGTAGACCCCTGAGGGAGGGCTAGCAGGTGAGAGAGTACAGCAGTTGGTAGTGCCTAGAGCTTACCATCTGGTGGTTCTAGCCATAGCCCATGATATTCCCTTTGCAGGTCATATGGGCATAAAACGTACAAAGAGGCGTATTATGCAAAACTTCTATTGGCCTGGAATTTCCAGATATGTTACAGGATACTGCAGGACCTGTGAGCAGTGCCAAAAGGTAGGCAAGGTAGGAGACAAGGTGAGAGCTCCTTTGATGCCTTTGCCTGTGATTGAGGAGCCATTTCAGAGGATAGCTATAGATATTGTGGGTCCTCTGAGTACCCCAAGTTCCACAGGGAAAAAGTATATCCTAGTGATTGTAGATTATGCTACACAATACACAATACCCTGAGGCAGTGGCTTTGTCCTCCATTGAGGCAGAGAAGGTGGCAAATAGTTTATTAGAGATTTTCAGCAGGGTAGGTTTCCCAAAGGAAATACTGTTTGACAGAAGTGCCAATTTTATGTCAGACCTGCTGGCTTGTCTGTGGAAATCCTATGGTGTGAAGCACATGAAGACCACCCCCTACCATCCCCAGACTAATGGTCTTGTTGAGAGGATAAACTCTACAATCAAGTCCATGCTACAGGTATTTACAGATCAGTTTAAGAGGGAGTGGGACAAATATTTGCCCCATCTGTTGTTTGCTTACAGAGAGGTTCCCCAGGAATCCACAGGTTTTTCACCCTTTGAGTTGCTGTATGGGTATAGGGTGAGGGGACCTCTAGATTTAATTTGAGATGAGTGGGAAGGTGAGTGTGAGTCTCACAAGGAGTCTGTTGTGGCATACATCCTAAACATCAGGACAAGGCTCAGGGAACTCATGGGCTTGGCCCAGGAGAACCTGGCAGAAGCCCAACAACAGAAAAAGGTGTGGTATGACAGGAATGCTCGAGCTAGATAATATGCTGTGGGGCAGCAGGTAATGGTTCTCATTCCTGTCAGACACAACAAGCTGCAAGCAGCTTGGGAGGGCCCCTACAAGCTGGTAAGAAAGGTAAGTGATGTTAACTACATGGTGGAAGTGCTAGGCAGATGGCAGGGGCACAAATTGTATCATGTTAACATGATGAAACCTTACCATGATAGGGAGGCCCTTGTGCTGAGCATTTGTAGTGGATTGCAGGAAGAGTCTGAGAAAGATCTTGTGACTGATCTCCTCAGTGAGACTAGGGCTGACACTTCGGTGGAAGGGGTAGCAAAGTCCCAGCAGCTATCTTCTACCCAGATTCGAGAAATCTGAGCAGTGTTGCAGGAGTTTGGGGGCATGTTCACCGGGAAACCAGGGAGCACCCACCTGGTGCAGCACCAGGTGGATACAGGATCCCAAAGGCCTATCAGGCAGGCCCCTTATAGGGTGCCTGAGAGAGTCAAACAGACTCTGAGGGAAGAGGTACAGGAGATGTTGGAACTAGGGGTGATTCAGGAGTCCAACAATCCTTGGGCCTCAACAGTGGTGCTGGTGCCAAAGAAGGATGGCAGCACCAGCTTCTGTGTGGATTACAGGAAATTAAATAGTCACACAGAGGCAGATGCTTACCCCATGCCTTGTATAGATGAGACCCTAAAGCAACTGGGTGGGGCTAGGTATCTTACAACCATTGATCTTGCCAAGGGTTACTGGCAGGTGCCCTTGACTCCCAGTGCTAGAGAGAAGTCAACCTTTGTGACTCCTTTTGGCTTGTATGAGTTCACAAAGATGCCCTTTGGGATGAAGAATGCCCCGGCAACTTTCCAGAGGCTTGTAGATCATATCTTAGCAGGAGCAGGAGGGTTTGCCCTTGCTTACATGGATGATATTGCTATCTACAGCCATTCCTGGCAAGAGCACCTTCAGCATGTCAGGGAGGTGCTGGGCAGACTACAGAGGGCAGGGTTGACCATTAAGCCAAGAAAATGTCAGGTGGGTATGGCAGAGGTCTCCTACCTAGGGCATAGAGTAGGGAGTGGTACGATAAGGCCAGAACTTGCTAAAGTATAAGCTATTTGGGCATGGCCTGCACCTGTTACCAAAAAGCAGGTGAGGGCATTCTTAGGGACAGCAGGGTACTACAGAAAGTCCGTTCCCAATTATAGTACCATAGTTGCTCCCCTCACAGACCTGACAAGTAAGAACAGGCCAGATAAGGTAGTGTGGACCCCAACATGTGAGCAGGATTTCAGAAGCTTAAGGAAGCTTTGGGAGGACCCCTTGTGTTAGCCAGTCCAGACTATAGCAAAGAATTTGTTGTGCAGGTGGATGCTTCAGACTATGGGGTGGGGGCTGTACTTAGCCAGATTTCTTCAGTGGGTGAAGAGCACCCAGTGGTTTATCTCAGTCGTAACCTCCAACCCAGGGAGGAATGCTATGCAGCAGTAGAAAAGGAATGTCTAGCCATAGTGTGGGCACTACAAAACTTCAGCCTTATCTGTATGAAAGAAAATTCACTGTGATGACAGATCACAACCCTCTAACATGGTTAAACAGAGCCAGTCAGCAAAATGCCAAGTTGCTATGATGGAGTCTGGGGTTGCAAGCATATGATATGTTTGCTGCACCGCAGTGGGAGTAACAATGCCAATGCAGATGGGCTCTCAAGACAGGGAATGGGGTGAGGTAATCCCAGATAAATCTGACTCTCTCAAGTGATGTTTCTCAAGAGGCACTTGAAAAACTTGCTTGAATTCCCCGGGGGGGGGGGGTGATGACTGGGGAGAGATGGGCGAAGGCTGCCAGCCTAGTCAGTCAAATAGAATTTGATATATAATTCTGACAAGTGTTCGATTGCTAAATAATGCAGTTTGTGGCCTGAGAACTCAGACCAGGTGTTAAGATGATGCAATATGAATACTGGGAAAACCTAAGTGTCAAAAATGATGTAATTTGGGAGGGCTTTAGAGGCATGTTTGTTAGCAACGTTTAAATACTATTTCTCACAAGAGACTGGAAGCATTTTGATCTTGGATATCTAACTCAGCACTCTGCCTAAGCTCACATGTAAGTTTCTAGCACTGAATTTTCTTGTAGGAATAGTTAAAGCTAGTAAAGATTAAGTAGGTATTTTTCTTTGACATCAGACCTGTCCTACTGTATTATTTTAAGTTTCTGTGTGATCTCTGAACTCTTAGATATCTCTGTGGTGCAGTAGTTTTGTCTTGTGTTTTAATTATTTATTATTAAATATTTTTAAAACCTTCTACCTGTGGCTGGTTTGTGTAGAGATAAGCTCTAGAGTACATTGCATATTTATAGAGGTTATTGTAATAGGCCACTCTAAAGTAAGCCTTGACTGTTAGTCATACTACCATTGGATTATAATATTGCACAATAATAATTGGACACCCTTTTAAGGGCCTTTTAGTAGCTGATATTATTAGCTGGGTGGTGGCAGGGATTGCTACCGTATGGTCTGGGTAAAGGGGAACAGCTGGAGAATCTGTGTCAATCTTTCCCAGGAGTGTCTGTGAAGTTGTATAAATACTTATCTCAAAGTGTGTTTGTGTGTTGTGTCAGCTACTTGGCAGGGACACGAAGTGCTGGTTGGACAGAGAGGGTGCTGGAGGTTCTAGCTTGCCCAGTAAGGCTGAGACCTGTACCCTATAGCTGTGCCAGTGGGGAGTCTTATTGGGACCTGGTGAGCAAGGGAGCAGCCAACCCCAGACTGACTGTGATCTCTGTGTGCACTTAAGGGAAATTGTATTTTACTGTGTTTATTAGTTATCCTTTTCTCTTCTATGAGACGACCTGCCTGGTGTTAGTCGTGAGGATTGAGGCTCCTTGATTGCTGGGCCAGGACACAGTCATCACAGTGTGACACGCTTGAAATGCATTATGATGACAGTATCTGCCCTTCAAAGGGAAGGCGTTTAAGGACTGATATGACCGATCGTTTTCAAACACAGGAAAATAATTTTTTCTGACTGCAGTTTAATGCCATTACAGATCACAAAGCCTTTGCATAAGGCTCTTGCATTAGCATTCACCAATAGTATTCCTTAGAAGCAGTATCTAAATTCATTCCTCCAAGAATAAAGGACTATTCTTCATAGTATTAGTATAAGACCACTTACAGACCTAGTGCTATATATAGACCATGTAACCAAGTTACCAGCCTTTTTCTTCTGGCCACTGTTCACATCTCTCCCAAAGATCTGCAACTCCCTGACTATAATGCCATGGCCACAATAAAAAGGGATGCTGATGCCCACCGATGATATATCCCTGTGGCCTAAAGGTAGGTGACTACAGCACATGTACTGCTCCTTATTTGTCTCTTCCCTATACTGTAACCAAAGTGCATGAGACAATGGACCTTGTAAAAATATGTGAGCCTAAACTGACTACAACCCATTGCAATGCATTCCTGACACAAAACTTACTATGAATGATATTTCTGTAACTGTTGAGTTTGCTCACTTAGAGTGATACTGCTATCATCACTTACTCTCTGCTGTAATAAGTTAGGTATTCCATGGCTTATAAAATTATCTGATCGGTTTATAGTACTGTAATATGAATATATGTATTTATTGAGATAAATTGGTGAATGGCTGCTTATTCAGAACTATTCGAGAGGGCTAGAAATCTCCACATTGCAAACTTCCATGTTATTTGCTAAAACTGTTAATCTTTTTATTTTTAAACCGGTATCTGTAAAAGGCTGCCCATTATTTTTTAAAAGAGATTTCAACAGGTCTTTGAACTGATTCCTCGTGGGTCACTATTCTCTGTTCATTTTTAAAACACAAGTCTGAATCATAGCATGTTGACAAGTGCCTAAGTAAAGTATGGGAAATGCACAACTTTCATGGGTGTTAATGTGAGGCTCTGAAACATTATTCCTTAGCATCACCTTGTCCTTACTGATGTGAAATCGTATATTTAAACCCACCTTTCCATACTTGTCATACTATAAAGTCATATACTGTACCAGGAGAAGAAAACCAAAAGGCATGAACAATTATGGGAACTGCAGATCACACTAACTTTCATAACATTTAAAGGAACCAAAAATAAACAGATTTTGGTATGAAGGGAAGTATACCAAACCAAAAATGCTCTCTGGTGTCAGCTATATCAGAGCAAGCAATTATGAGCAGCTAGTTCTGCCTTTAGTGGGCTTTTGTTCCTCAAAAAAGTAACCCTTGAGCAATCAGGATGTCCGTCTTTGTCGTAATCTCCAATTGTCTCTCACACTGTCTTTTCTTCTGTTCTTAAAGAAACATTACTATTTACATGATTTAAGCATCATAATATGACAAGGATCTTCAGTAAGCACATGGAAACTGGTGAATTTACCTCATTTGTCGGTCATTTTACATTCTGTGTATTTACAGAAAAAGAATACTTGGTTGGGTAATCAATATATTGTAACACGTATAGACTACACATCTAGGAGTATAGTTAGGCAGAAGACTGCAATACAAAAGTTATTATTTCATTGGACTGTAGTTATCATCCTAAAACAGTTCCAGTCTTGATGAAGCCTAATTTCTCATAAAACAGTGTTCCTCATACCCAATGTATGCCCCATCTCTGGAACAAATATCCACTACATCTGAAGCAGAGCAATGTCCATGCCACTTTCGGAGAGTAAACCAAGATAATTGGATAACCAGCCTTACATTCTCTTGTTTTGTCCTCCTTGGTGATGAATGGAACTTCTGAACATGGATTATTGGCTATGCTTGTAATGGTCTGCAGACCGATTGCCTAGTGCTTATCTGTGAACCATGGAGTAGTGAGATGAACCATCCCTGCAGTCCATATGGGATGGGATCCCCACAAAGAACATAACAGCTGGTAATCTGCATTGTCTTATCTTCATTTTCATGAACTTTATATGGATAGTCATGTTTTAAAATACTTATTATAACATGAAACATTTTTCTTTTAAATCCAAAAGATAAGTAAATGCAGAGTTTAAATACAAAAAAAAACTTTTTATAGCACTAATACCACATTTTCATTACTTTTTAATTTTTTTCTTCAAAATACAGATTATCCATTTCATTTCCATTTATTTGCATTCTTTTGTCACATGCATTTTAAAACAGAAATGTGGCATAAAATATTTTTCTGAAAATGATAAACCACGTAGACTTTTGGAGCTGTTTTTTTCTGATTACCTGCTTAATCCAGATAGATTCTGTCCCATCACTCAGTGTGTATGCAAGGTAAAAACACTATTCTGAAATTGGGTGCTAGCCTTAAGTGCCACACACACTGAAATTAATTCACACATTGCATACATATCTATGGCATGATTTGAAAGGATGCGGTCACATCTACAAAACATGTGATGTGGGATATAAATGAATCAGTTGGTAAAACCCCAAGCAAACACATTGTGATCCACTAAAGATGCCACACAGATGAATCCCAGTAGAGAACTAAACTGGAAGAACAAGCAGTGTGAGAATTAAAAACTTATACCCAGAAATGAAAATGGGAAATTTCCAGAATTAATCTTGTAATAAAAAAATATTATGATACAATATGTGCCTAAATTCATTGCAATGTTACAGTAGAACTTCTGCAGCACTGGTATTTCATTAAGCAGGTATCATGTTTTCCATATGCATTATGACAAATTGTTTATAAGCATGTGCAGTTTTGATGGCAAAACCAATTGTTTCCTTAACTCTGAGCTTGTGTGTCATCAGAAGTAAAACACCTTAGTACTGAGAATTTTTATGACACAGCCTCCTCATAGAGAACAGAAGAGTCCCCTAGTAGGAGCATTTTTTATTTTTTGTGAGTGATGTGCTTTGATTTTTTTGGTTATATCATTTAAAAGGTAAGTGAAAGATGTGGTACGTTCAGTGAGTTAGATCTGAACAGTAGATATTCAATGTGCAAGTGATCAGCCAAGCTACATGCTTTCCCATGTTACTCTAGATGTGATTTTTAGTTTAGAAATATTTCACAGCAGACACGATTATTAAGAAAAGTGGGAGTACTGTAAAGCAAAACTTTTTTTTACTTTAAGTCACATCTGCTAATGTGACAGTTTTAGACTATGGTTTCTGCTGTACTGTTGTATCACATGACTGATAACACACCAGTGAGTGTGGCAGCTTAGCACAGAGGACTGAGACTATGAGCTACTACTGAAATTCATCCTGCTGACCTGGGCTTGATTTTTTTGGGTTGTCTTGTCTGTTGTGAGACTCTGAGTAATCAATTTAACCAGACTGTGCTGTCAGGTTATCTCTAACAGGAAAAGAGGTACCTGTGCCTAATGAGTTTACCTGATTAAAATTAAACACACACACACACACACAAGTGCAAACACGCATGTACAAGCGTGCACACCCACACAAAGAAGCATCCCCATCCATTGCATTTAAATAATTATTTAAATGCAATGGATAGGGATGCTTCTTTGTTCTGAAGAAGCCTAGTATTTTACTGGGTGAAAGTAAACTGATTTTTTTGTGAATTTCTGCTATTACTGTGTTGGTGAACATTAAAGGCGAATTTTTCTTTGGATCTACTGTCCTGATTGTCTTGGGGATACATGGTTACTGGCTGAGTGATTGTTCATTTTTTTACACTCTCTCCATTTCCCAATTGTCTATTTTTAGAATTTGTTTTATTTTTGTTTTTACCCTTTGTTTGTGGACATGCACTGTATTAATGCACGCTGTTATGACAGCTACATTATATGGTATTGTGCATTATCCTGTGCAATGGTTTGTCTGCTCATAATCTCTCTCTTTCTTTCTATATTTACATTTCTATCCATCTCTCTCTCTCTCTCTCTATATATATATATATATATATATATATATATATATATATATATATATATATATATATATATATATATATATATATATACAGAGAGATAGAGAAAGACAGAATATTTTTATCTGTGCCTTTGTAAGTTATCTCACAATTGTATACTAACCAGCTCTGTGATATATTGTGCATGACATAGGGGTTACATCATGTAATTTAATGCTGTTCATGAATCCCTCCAAGTGACTTTAACAGGCATTCCTGCTCATCAGCATTATTAGTTTTAACTTTGGTTTTACTGCACATGAAAGGAAGATTGATCAGTCTGGTGAGACCAGCAGTTAAATTACTTATATATTTGCAATTATTGTTTCATCAGCTTGATGATTATTCTCATGTGTTTACCTAGAGAATGCTGAATTGCACGCGTGTGTGTCTGTGCGTGCGTGTGTGTGTGTGTATATATGTGTGTGTGTGTGTGTATGTGTGTGTGTGTGTGTGTGTGTGTGTGTGTGTGTGTGTGTGTGTGTGTGTGTGTGTGTGTGTGTGTGTGTGTGTGTGTGTGTGTGTGTGTGTATGTGTGTGTGTGTGTGTGTGTGTGTATGTGTGTGTGTATGTGTGTGTGTGTGTGTGTGTGTGTATGTGCATGTGTGTGTGTGTGTGTGTGCATGTGTGTGTTTGTGTGTGTGTGTCTGTGTGTGTGTGTTTATGTGTGTGTGTGTGTGTGTGTGTGTGTGTGTGTGTGTGTGTGTGTGTGTGTGCTTGTGCATGTGTGTGCGTGTGTGTGCGCATGGGGGATTGATATAATTAACATTAGGTACAAATAAAAATTAGCTTTTATGATGACCAGCAGACTTTCTTCAACATGTACATGGTCCAGTCTTAATGCTGAAAGAATAGCAATACAAGTGAGGCACTGAAATGTTATCAGTCACAAAGAGGTGTTATTTCTGAACGATACTCTGAGAAACACATATACGCAGCTAAAAGAAGAAACTAAAACTGTTAAAGAGCTGCTTCCTGTACGCCATGGTTTGATTCCATTAACAGTCATTTGCCTACTGTATGTCACTGAGCAAGTCTCTTATCCAGACAGTGCTCTCAAGTTTCCCCTGAGATACTTGCATTTAGTGGGCTTGCCTGGTTAGCCCAAAGTCAAGTCCATTTATAGCATAAGCTCCAGCATACTTTCACTTATTTTCACTGCCTGCTACAAACTAATAATACCATTGTGGGATCTTCTTAATACATGCATAACTTTTGGATTTCTGCAGTCATTTTAGAATCTAGCTTATGCTGTTCTTAGAAATAAAAGTAGTTCCTACAATAGCATATCTAATTTTCATCCTATAAGTTTAATATCCATAATTTTGACTACTAGTTACTTTATTATTTAAAGAAATTCATAGCTATACTATAGCACAATATGTAACAGAATATGCATTCACGAAAGACAAATCATGTTTAAGAGCATCATAGACTTCTATTAACCAATAAGCTAATCATTCAACAAGAATATTGCTGTAATGGATTAATACTTGGGCTTGGTAATGGCTTATAACATTGTTCCACATTTAGGCTACTAAACTATGAACTCGATCAAATACTGGTTTTCTTACAAAAGCAGTGTTTTTGTATACAGGGTTATCACTCTTCTTGTACAAGTATATGGAAGGATATACCCCATGGCTTACATACCCTGTTATCTCTCATCTTGGGTTAATACAAGGAATAGCATACCTCTTGGTTTGTTTTTGTTTTTCATTGTATTTTTGACATTTCCATCTGAGTAAAGTATCAAGTATGTAGAAAGCTATAAAATGGTTATTCAAAATATCTGCAAGTGAGTAATCCATAAATAACTTAATTAGAATGTGTTTCTAGCTAGGTTTTATCGTTGGATTCAGGCAAAACTTGGAGAAATATGCAGTTACAGCCTTTAATTAAGAAAAAAAAAACTGAATTACACCTCATCATTGTCTAAAGGCGCAACAATTAGGTATGTTGATGATATTAAAGCTCTAGGAATGACAAGTACCACTACATTGACCTTTAAAATCTGTTATTTCACTGAAAGAATCTGGTCATACAGAGGGTGAGCTTCTGAAATCTGTTTTATCCACAGAATCAAGATTCATTTCTAAACTCTCTCAGGATCCTTTGAGGCTGTAACAGAATGCCACTTTAGTTTCTGTTCTTATTCTCAGTGCTGGTGTTAATTTACTTGAATATATTCAAAGATGGTTTACTAAACAGATTCTTTTGGGAATGGAATAGCCTTGCAGACTGAAGGCTTTGTATGTATATAGTTTGACATATTGATATATAAGAGGTAAACTGCCTGGCCTTCAGGGGTCTTGGGGATGAAACTGTAATGGCTACATTAAATTTACATTTATATGACAGTAATGCAAGTATCAGATATAAGAAAACAAACTTGATATAAACAGTTTGAAAAGAGATAGATTGATTACAAAGTATTTCCCAGATGATGGCATAAATTATCTGCTAATATTTATTATTCAAGTTAAATAACCTGTTTAAACCAATGTATTTTGATAATGGTGTTTCAGGCAAAAATCATGTTATGTCTAATGGTCGTTCTCATTCTTTTACGTTTTTTGTTTTGCAACATATCCAAAGGAATCTTAGAGGTGGGGATATAGAAAACATCACAGAGGGACATGAACAAAAATGGATTTTGAAGCTTAATGCTGAAAAGTATCCTGGTCTGAATGCCACTACCTCTTTGATTCCTTTTTTAAAAGCTAGACATCTTAAGCATTAAATTAAGTTATAGTTGGCTTTTAGTTATTTAGATTCAATATGGTGTATCACTTGTTCAGATTCCATAGCAACTTTTATATAAAGTAGATATAATGTTTATATAGCAATGTTTTTACCCTTTTATATTGTTTTTTATATTTTTATATGCATTTCTTATATTACTTAGTTTTATTCTTATTCTATATATTTAGTAGTCAGAGTTTGACGTTTAATTAATGCTTTCATACTATTGGCCAATGTTAATTGATTAATTGATTGGTCTTTCATTTACTTATTTAAGCATTTGGTTGCCTTTGAATATTGTCTGATGAAGCAACGCTAGTTGCGAAAGTGCTCACCATCTCTGTATTTTTTGTGAATAAAACGTCTGCTGTGTGCTATCCTGGTGCATTATTTTCTTCTTTTTTTTCAGGCAAAAATGCCTGCATAATACTAAAGCCTGTATAATATCAAAGAGTATGTTTTCTTACTTTACGTTTGAGCCCAAAATGCAGGATATAGCCAATTTATGAACTTAAAAAAGAAAACTCCTCCACTAATATTTCAACAGAATATGAAAATAATGTGTTTTCTCTGAATAAGAGAAATAAAGGAGTGTATGGCTTAGGACAGAAAAATGTTTGACAGATGCACATAAAGAAATGTAACACAGATATCATCAATGGTTGTTTTTACAAGTGTTAGACATGAAGACAACAACACAAATTGATTGTGGCATAGCAGATAGCAGCACAAAAGTTATATAATATGTTGCTCTGTAATGATATGTAAAAGGCCTATAAATAGTCACACGGATGATCACTGTAACAAAGAAGCTCCTGTAAGTTGCTCACATGCAACCAGTACACTATAGTGTGGTGGCAGCAAAGAGGTGCATATATTAATTTTGTACAGGGGACAGGCCACAGTGACAATAGATAAACACTGAAGTGTATATTTTGTGTTTTCACTGACTTAATGGTATATACCCGCGGTGGTGGTGCTGTGGTAACGTTGTCACCTCACAGTAAGACGCTGTCCGGTTCGATTCTCAGCTAGAGCGTCTTCTGCGTGGAGACATGCGTGAATGGGTGTACCTTCGTTGAAGGTTGTGTGTCAGGCCTGGCAAGCCGGTACGTAAAAATCAACTGCCAATCATTAGTGGACCGGAGTTCTGCTGTGGCGACCCCTAACCAGGAAAAGCCGAAAGACACAAACAAACTAACTTAATGGTATATGTATCGACAGACAAGGGGATCATCTACATGACCTGTTCAATAGACAATAAAGTACATACATGCTTTCAAGATAGATTTCTCAGATTGTGCAATGTACTTAAATATACTAAAGCGTGGAACAACATTCCTCCAGGAATAGAAATGATATCATAATGAAGAGCTGTGCAAATCCAAAGTAGTTTCACCTTGAGGAACCCTTGAGTTGAACATCAAAAGACTCTGATTTGCAAACTATGCAATGAATCACCTCCAACACCTTTTGTACCTGTTCCAATTGTTCTCAATGCTCAGGAAATATATTCAATGGTCAAGCACACTTTTTATTCTGTGCCGACTCCTACAACCCCACACAGCATGCTTTTAATTTCTAAAATGACAACAAACTCACTCTGGTGGGATTTATCCTTGTTTCTGATTTCTGTATGTATCTCTTTCCATAGTTACCTAGTGGTTGGCTTCCTCTTTCTGGCAAGCCCTGTCTGACCTCTCTTGTGTTCTAGTAACTGACAGGATACTCTTTGGTACTGATCTATGTTTTAGGTTATGCAGGAAGTAGCCTTTCTTAATTCCCATGCTACCCATTCTAGCTGCTTAGTTCCTACAGTTCCTTATGAGGTTGTGTACCTGAGTTACATTTGCTGTACGTGTACTGAAGTGATAAGCCCAAAAGCATGAGAATCTGTTATTTTTGGTCTCAGTGAAGATAAACTGACCATATGCTAAAATAAAAGGTTATTTTAAAGTGCTGCAGCAGTCACCTACATTGTAAACCTTTTGTAGTCTGGTTATTATGTTTTGTAATACGTTCTGGCAGCCAGTGCTGCTAAGAGCTTTACTTTTACAGTGTCTGTCATACATTTGTTTATCGTGCATCGGCTTAATTTTACACTACACATGTGAGATACAGTGGTGAACTTGGATACTTTTATAATTGTACATAAGCATTTTGGAATTCTTAATTGAGGTGCTCCATAACAAAACACAAAACTGTGAATGAGCCCTTTAATTGGAACTAGCTATGCACAGCTTATTACTGACAAAACTGATGTTTGAAAATGGCAACTTCCCCTGATTAGAATTTGGGGTCTTATCTTAGTCAAAAGTAAGTTATTCAATTTTCAAAAACTACAGCTTTTCTATGACGACCAGACATCCCAAATGCAAAAATAAGTTATTTCAGTAAACT